>NW_009611552.1:37016-41348 GCF_000690535.1 Cariama cristata
GCTGGGGAGCCCATGTTAACCTGTGGGAGCAGGGCACCAGGAACAGTTCATAATGCTGAGATTTTGGAAGCTGCAGCAGTACCTACAGAACGAGTCAATTTAATATTCTCCTTTCAGGGGAGAAGTAAAGTATTTCCACAGACCAAACTGAAGTGTTGTTAACACTGAACAAAAGTACAATAGTACTCCTGAGCAGGAAAGAGTAAAAAAATGCAGTTGAAACAAAACATGCCCCATAACACAGTATAAAAATATCCCCAAACCTCCTGCTTTACAAAGTGATTCAATGAAGAGCTATAAATAAGCAGGAGAGAGTCAGATGTTACAGTGAGAGAAGTTGGTGACTTAACGACACATTAAGCTGATTTGGATAGTTAAGAATCAGTGAGTATGTTCACATAGCGATAAGATAAATACGCAAATAAAAAAATATATATGCCTTTCTGTGGCTCTTGACAAGTAAACAGAGAGAAGATTTTTCTATATACACTGATAAGATTATAAAGACGCGACCAGATGTCTTCTGTGCTTCATAATACCCCATGAACCTTCAAGACATCTGTAGAAAATGCTTTGAGTATAACATTTTGATATGCTGCCTTCTGCTTCCTTCACCACTATTGTTTCTGTTAACAGTGGACACACAGATTGACTTCAGGCAGCTGTTCAACCCAGAGCAATCCGATTCTCTTCATTTTAACAGGATAAGGAGGCTACAATAAGTGTATTAACTTGAAGGCCCTAGAGGAATAGCTTCTTGCTTAAATAGAACTTGCACTGACAAACAGAATCAATACAAAATTAAAGATGTAGAATCTCCCTCTACCAGATCATGTTTGTATTTCCAGGTTAGTCACACAGCATCTTCAAAAACTCGTCTTTCAATGTTTTTTGGGTGGTTTGTTTTTTTTTGGTTTGTGGGGTTTTTTTGTTGTTGTTTTTTTTTTTTAAAATGTTGAGTGGCAGAACTTAACCATCAACATAAGATAATTTTTGTCTTATTCCATTTTATAATCCATATGAAACTAGCAATAAAGCTATGGATGATTTGAGAATTGGCTCAGTGTGCCACTTCTGATCCACTTGAACCAATTGCCGATGAGCCACCAGAGCTAAGATCAGGAGCAATGGGACCACTCATTACTTGAACAAGAACTGTAAAAACAGCTATTTGCATTGGTCTGCCCACTGACTATTTGCTGGTTGAATAAAGCTATTTTATTTTCAATTTAATTTCAGATTGTTACAAAAAGTTTTGGTTTTATTTTCCAAGGAAGCTAAAAGTATTGGTACAAAACATGTCCAATCTAAAATAAAAAAGTACAAAAGCATGTTTCAAAGTTAGAAAGGGATATACTCCAACTTCTTTTTTTTTATTCTTTGAATGACTGAATTAAAACAAGTTCATACTGAACTCGCAAAATTTTCTGGTGGATTCACTTTTTTTTTTTGGACAAAGTCCTGATGAAAGAATTTCATTTAGCTTTTCTTGGAGCCAAGTAATTCCTGTGGTACCCAGAGAGATAAATTCTTGTAATGACCCTCATCTGAACGCAATATCAGATGACTGGGTCTGACACGTTCTTACTTCCTTGTTGTTGCTTATACAAATTACCCATAAACATACCCTTAATAATCATAAGGCATGCTTCTATCCCAAAACACTGCTAAAAAGAGATATGAAGCCACCTAATCAAGCCAGAGATATGGTCCACACCACATTTGGTTTTGTGCCTAGTTCTTTGTTCCAGCTCTGTCTCCTTTCAGAAGGATTTCCAAACCTGCCAGAGACAGCAGTGCTGATTCCACTGAATTGAAATTAGTATTGCTTGTTGGACTCCAAGGCAAGCTCCAGGGATTTTACCCCTCCAGCACAGTGGCCCAGGGGTCTGCGAAGGACTTCAGTGAGAACTACCTTGCATCTCTTTTTTTGCATCAACTTTTCAAAGACCCAAGTAAGGAAAGGCATTTGGCATTTCATGTGTCAGACAGATGGGTGGGAGGAGTGGTACTTGGAATGTCGAATAGTGTGAATGAAGCATTTGGGGATGGATTTAAAACATTATATAGCGAGCATGGTGTACTGACAAAAAAATCATTGGAACTAGGGAATCTGGCTATGCGTTAACAGAGCAGCCAATTAGTTAAGATTTTATTCTAGTTTTGGCTCTAGGTTTGCCTCTGTAGCCTTTCACGAGACACTATTCCCACTAAAAGTCAGTCGTATTTATACCACGGTTGAAAAATGCATTGGCGAGTTGCTAAGACTAATTTTAAAAAGAACTGACAGTAAGTTTTAATGAAGAGACAAGAGACTAGAGAGTGAACATTATTTAGATGGATGTGGAGGAGTAAATCTGCATTTACCTCTCAAAAAGTCAAGATAACTTTACAGCTAAGGATTAATACAAATTCTCCAATTTTTTTTTTTTTCTGTGTGTCTGCATGTGAAAGGGAGAAACAGGAGATCGGAACAGAAAGTCCCGTAAAGAAGAGACACTGAAGAACCTTGTCATTCTGCATTGTTAGTGGGGTGTCCGAGATAAAATTATTTTCATTCTTTTGCCTTGCTCAGATTCAAATCAACAGCCAGGGGATGAAGATAGCTCAAAATTCATATTCTGTGAATTGCTATAAATAGGAATTCTACTTGGGACTTTGTGGACTCTTATTTAGTTGTTCTCTCTCGTTTATTGTCTGGACTACCACAACGCAGCTCTAGCTTTCATTAAGGTCTCCTTAAGTCTGCCTTGACTGAAAGCTTTCTTGCATATTTCATGTTTGCATATTGCTATTGGTTGTCACTCTCCAAACTCTCTTCTACTTTCTGACCATTACTTTAAAAATATGCTGATACACACAACCACGAGCATTTTTTTTCCTTCCTTTCACATTTGCCAACAGATGCACAGTCCAAGTAGTTCTCTCCTAAACCTTTTATTTCTGAAGTCATTCGAGTTACATCATAGAACTCTTCAAGCCTGTGATACCAGATCTAGATGAAGGCCCTACATCACTGACACCCACTCTGGACACGCTGCTGTCATCACTGCCAATGATGTGCGGATCAAAGTGGAAAACACTGGAGTTGCCAGAATTTTTTTTATTTTTTAAACAGCCAATTATTTTGCCAATGACCTCTGCATGACCTTGCAGAAGCATCTTCATCCTTCTTACTTCCCTTCTATTTTTACTCAGGATTTATCATCTTTAGGGAAGAGGCTG
This sequence comes from Cariama cristata, assembly GCF_000690535.1. Lineage (NCBI taxonomy): Eukaryota > Metazoa > Chordata > Aves > Cariamiformes > Cariamidae > Cariama > Cariama cristata. Next base: position 40,242 of record NW_009611552.1, read on the forward strand.
GCTGTGAACAGGCACAGCGCATACCACTGTGGATCTCTCATTTCAAAGCAGTAAGTACTGACACCAAATTATGACAAAGGTCTCAGAAATTAGAGAGAGAATATTTGCAAGATTTTAGCATTGCCTCTTTTGATTCATGAGAATTTTCCTCATGCTAGGTTTAGAGCTGTAACAACACATACCCAACAGTGCTTTTATAACTTATTTACACACAATGCAGTATTTCATATTTATTCATGCTTCCGTTTTACCCATGTTTAAGTAATGAGTTTGTGCTGAAAAGGTAGGAGACAATAAAAGCCTTAGTACAGTGCAACAGTCAATCTCACAGCCCACGGGATGGCGGGTGCTATTTTCAGTAGCAACGCCTTTTGAGACAAACGTGAAGCCGTGAGAGAAAATGGCGGGAAAGCGCAGCAGCACCTCCCCACACCCAGCCTCTCCCCTCTGACAGTCACCCTCCTGCCCTCCAGGACAGTGGAGCAAGCACAATGGTTTTGGGGTTTGTTTGTGTTTTGTTTTTTTTAAAGTACAATTATTTTCCAGTAGAAGAAACAGTATAGTGCAATAAAGTAATTAGGCGGAAAAACATACACATACTTCTCCCTTAACTGCTAGGTAAGGGCTCCTCCCAGCTGGATGCGAGGCAGCCCACATCGTGTTGTACGTGACTGCTACCAGCAGGGTAGAGCAGAGCAGAGCGAGAGACACAGCAAGAAGTTATTAATCTAAAGTGAGCGCAAAGAAATGAAGTTACCCTGATATTCCCATTTCTGACCCCTGCTCGGCTAGGGACACGATACAGCATGTGCCAAGTTCAACTGCGGCCTCGTACAACAGGTAACAAACTGCTCAGGCAAAACATCTCTGGTCAGAAGCAGCCATGAACTGACAGAACAGAAAATCCAGCTGGCCGTGAGGAAGGCGGGGAGGGAATGGGGTTGTCCTGCCCCAAAACAAAACCTCCGCAGCCGCTGCCCACCGCTGGGCAGGGCCGCGAGAGGCGGGGGAAGCCCAGGCCAGCCCTCCCCGCACGCCTCCGGCTCCACCCCACGAAGCCGGACTCAAACCGACAGCAACCGCAAGGAACGGGGAAAAAACAACTCA
>NW_009611553.1:0-700 GCF_000690535.1 Cariama cristata
GGTGGTGTTGCAGGGAGGAAATATCAGTGCTCTGAAACAGAATTTCTCTGGCTTGCTGTTGTGAGCAACAAAGTATGCCTTGGACACATACGACCACATACCAGTGGCTTCAGCTCCCTACGGGCTGCTTTAGATTCTTAGCTAAGTCATGTTTCCAGTGTATCGTGTTACCACTCTACTGTCCTTTGGACCCAGGAGCAAGATAATACCAATACTAGAAATTTCCTTAATAGGAAGTTTTGTTCATAAATTCCCTATTGATAATAGCTAAAGCCTAAAATTGGTGGTCAGAATTTGACCCTTAAAGTAGGTATTGCAATATTAAAATGTAAGTACATTTGCTTAAAATTATTCTTTCTGCTTATCTCCCTGTATAAATGACAGAGAGAGATGTGAACTGCCAAATAACATGTGAGTACCAGTCTTGACTAGTTGTGCAGGGAGTTGAGGTGCTGTTACAGAGGTCTTGGGTGGTAAATGGAAAGTTGCTCAGGGGCATACAATACTATACAATAGAAAACAATAGTTATGGATGCCAATGTTACTGGTTTAAGCATCAGTAAAAATAGCAAGAGCTCTAAATGCAAGGCCTTCTGCACTCTGGGAATTCAAACCTGAGGCAAATGGTTTCAAATGGTGGGACACTGACTCTCCATCTTCTGTTGCTGAAGACAATCTGCATCACTTTTGCTAGGGAAAG
>NW_009611553.1:750-11344 GCF_000690535.1 Cariama cristata
AGAGGTGGGCTGGATCTGATCCCTGCTCCCAGGGCTGCTTCATGGATTTCACTCAAGTGTTTAAATATAGAAGGTAGCAAGCCCTGGGAACAGTGAGCAGAACCAAGGACTTGTTCCTCCCAGAGCAGTCCTCTTTTTGTTAGGTTCCATTTTGTTTTTTCTCTGGGACTTGTGCTTACAAGTGTATGGTTACATATGTAGGTAACAAGCCTGTAAGGTGGTGTTAACTCATGTTTCAATGGATCAACAGTAAGCTATGCTTCTATGTAAATTGGAATCACTGTATCATAAACAATGTAGAACTTGCTTCACCTGACTTTAGATGGCTGTTGTGAATCCTAGTCATTGAAAAGAAACAGGTCAAATAAATCACATCTTTAAAAAACAAACAACAAAAAGACCCCAACAAAAAAAAAAGTGGATTTCTGCTGCGATATGTACCATATTTTAAACTTCACTGAGTATCCCGATCAGATCTCCATCTGCCTAGTATGACTATCTCAGATGTGAATGTCCTTACTTATCAGATAAATCCCATGCCCCAGTGTTGGGTTATACTGACTTGTCCATGATTTAGGAAATGAAAAGGTAGCTTTTAGTCCTCTCTCACCTACAGAGCTTTAAGAAACTTGCTAAATGGAAGCAAGTGGCCTCACAGGTGTGTGCATCTTGAATACTCATTAACACAAACAAGACAGATTTTTCCATGTTTGTTCAGGCTAAAAAACCAGGTGGCTCCAATCTGTGCCTTTCAGCATTATAGGCATCCCTTAGGTCCTGTATCTGTTTGCTAGGAATCTTGGTGCTACCATAACCTGATGACTAAAAGGACAACTTCTGTCAGACAAAACAACCCTTTGAAGCTTTTCACCTGTAATGCCAGGCATAGACAGGGCATGTTACCTGGATGAACCAGTTCAGAGAGTTTTTTTCTTAAGAAAACTTAAAATTTAATTTCAAGTGTTATAATGCAGCAGTTATGTTATTTCTGATGGTCTTAAAGGTATCCATACAAGACAGAATATTTTAATGCCTTTAGACAATGTGATTGTCTATTTACAATTCAAGAAAAGTGCCACAATCAGCATCTTTGAAGGAGAAGCCACGCTTGATAACAGAGGGGAGAAAACTTACATCCGATGACTCCACATACACACATTCTGTTTGGCCCATATCCATTTATAATCAACATAATGAATGAAGATTCTATACAAAAGTATTCTGATTTCTTTTGTCATCTCTGAATCAATTTCCAAGCTAAAAACTGGGTATCACAAGAATCTATGGCACATGGAAACTCTAGTCAAGCAGACTTTCAGATGAACTACTTCAATGTGAGAAACTGTTTTCCTTCCTATCTTCTATGTTTTCCCCTGATTTTATTTTATTTTTTTAATTAGGTCATGTCTTTTTGTGCTAACACCCTTCTTGAGTTGCTTACAAATCACATAACGTTCAGCAGACTTGGCACTTGTGACCAGTACCTGGCTTGTGCGCAGGCCCCTATGTTAATGACAGTGATCTGTCTTCTTCTCTTGGACAAATCAACAGAGTGTCAAACAACTGTAAAACTAACACATTATTTAATAAGAGAGTGAGAACGGAGTGTCTATATCAGACAGGGGTGAGGGGATGAGAGCCTTAACTGCTTGTACTCTAAATGATTTGAAAAAACCTTACTTTCTGCTTGGTTGTGTTTCTCAGGTTGCCCTTAGAGCTGACTTAGGGATTTCACTGTGGGGGGAGAAGAAAATGCCAATGATATCACATCAGCTTGGGTTTTCTGACCCCACCTACATTATCAACATAGACAAGATAATCTAATATGATTTTTCTATCTTTCTTCTCAGGGCAACTTCATTTTTCCATCTAAACATAAACATTTCCCCTCTCAACATTTGCCCAACTCCCACAAGTTTTTTTCGTTCTCTAAATGTCGAAAATCCCCTGAAAATGTATTTTCTTCAGGTTAACCTTATCAGAGTTTTCAATTTTTATGCCTCTGCTATCATTTAAATATATATTTATCTCAAAACAGTCTTAGCAGATCAGTTTTGTATTCAGATCTAGCCTCCTCTGCTGGAGATATATATTCCAACTTACTTAATTAGCTTTTTTCCCCACTAATAACAGTGTTAATAATTTGAGCTTTCTGAAGTGTGTATATAAATGTTTGGTTCTAAATATGATCATGATTAGTTCATATCCCAGAAGACAATATCTTTATAACATTCTCTCATGCTTAATTTAGAAGTAAAAATGAAACTACAGGGTGTAGTGTAAAGAAATCCACATCTGAGAAAGAACTTCTGTGTTCTTGCAAAGTAGTAACATCAGACTTTTGAAATCCAAAAGCTGAGTTATTTGTGTTTTTTTCCTTTCTTTGGAGAAATGTATTTATCTTAAGTAAAGATAGTATAGCTTGTATTAGGTATTTAATAACATAATCCTATCAATCTGATCTGGAATTCATGAGGGTTTAGCCATACTATGTAGGAAGATCCCACTAACATTTAAAAAAAAAAAAAAAAAAAGCTTGATCACCCCCCACCTCCACTCCAATCTAAACATACTCATTAGGAAATGCCTCTTCATTTCAAGATTCCTGCACCAAAAGACTTCTGAAACCTAGTTAATTCCCATCTAGGTATAAATGAGTATTTTCCTGAATTGTCTGAGGCAAGCAGGTATACTACTTTCATTCTGATTCAGGAACTGCAATTTTAAGCATTTGATATTACAGAGTAGATATCAGACTAGAACTCCACATTATTTAACATCAGCAACGTAACTCTGAGGTTCTGCAAATACTTGATTGTACTATCCAGAAGCTCTGAAGCACCTGAAACAATTTTCATAGATTGACTTGCAAAATAGAAATCCTATCTTGGGAGTGCAAGGTATTAAAGTAAATTATCTATTTTAAAAACAAAATGTAAAAAATTAAAGCATATGAGTTTACCTGGATTAAATTTGCTATGTATTTGCACATACATAGAGCCATGCAATTAACAGTGTAGTAGTAAACTTTCTAATGTTATGCAAAGGAACGTAGCTTGTCCCCAGTATACTCATCATCATCATCATCGAATGTTTCCATTGCAAAAGACCTTAAAGACCATCCAGTTCCAACCCCCTTGCCATGGGCAGGGACACCTTCCACTAGACCAGGTTGCTCAAAGCCCCATCCAACCTGGCCTTGAACACTTCCAGGGATGGGACATCCACAGCTTCTCTGGGCAACCTGTTCCAGTGCCTCACCACCGTCACTGTGAAGAATTTCTTCCTTGTATCTAATCTAAATCTTCCCTCTTCCAGTTCAGGGCCATTATCCTTATAACTCCTTTACCCCGGGTTACTGTGTGAACGCTGTAGCAGCCTAAGGTTTATGTAGTGGTGTGGTGGGTGTGTTTGTGGTGGGTTCTTTTGTTTGTTTGTTTTTAACTTAATGGTCAATTGAAGGATTCAGGACAGTGTGCATCACTGTGCCTACTGTCAGACCTATGTACAACCAAAATTTCTCTAACTTCTGTTTTACATTTTTAGCCTTTCACCTTACGCTATGGAGAATATCAAAGTAATCTGTACTTAGGTCTTTGGTTAATGAATTAGCAGTTGTGTTGGCAAGAGAAGGTGGGGCTTTTTTATTTGGTTTGGGGTTGGTTGGTTGGGTTTTTTGTTTTGTGTGTTTGTTTTTGCAAGCCCAATCCTTTGCATTTCCAGCAAGAAAAAGGTAAAATTTTTGCCCTTCTGCTGGCTCTTCTACTGGAAATACATAATGATATGATTAACTTCACTTGATTGAAATTATTCATGTAATTATTCATTATAAACTGAAGTTTGCAGAAGTCCATGTCTAAGTAAGAGGTGGATAGCCTGTCTGCCCAGTTCAGATTTTATTTACCATAATGTTTTAGAGTAATTAGCATGAAAGAAGAATAAATAGTGATTTTAATATTATTATTATTTTGTATTTCAGAATGCAGCAACCTCAGAGCATAAAGTCAGATCTTTTGGGATGTTTTTTGGTCCACCTTTTTCTTTTTTTAAACTTTGCAAAAAGGTTACTTTTTAAAGCTTTGTCTGTCTTGCTACTTAGTCCTAAAAGATTATTTTGTGAAACAAGTTGCTGGAGCAGATGACTAAAGCAAGAATTCAAGGTGTGTCCAGCATAATATTTTGGAGGGAATACATATTATGGAACAAAAGAATAAAGGAGAAACTCATAAATCACTTCTCTTTTAACTGTTACAATTCTTAGGATAACTATTATGAATCCTTTAAAACGTAAACAGGGAAAGATATCTTTCAATACAGAAGAGTCTCAGCATAATTTTTGTCTTTTTACCACTGCTATACTTAACAGAATAACTGCTTCCACTACTGTGTGTTTTCTGTACACACATTAAAAGCTTATGTCTCCTGAACAAGCCATATAAAGAAACCTAATTACTTTCTGACAGTGCTAAAAAACTCCCACAAACCCTTTGTGCTTTCAGATATATTTTAGGCAAGAGAATAGCAAAATGGGCTCTATCTGCACAGGTGATGTCGGGACAAATGTTGAGTCTGTAAAATAACAATACTAAGTCATTAGCTCTTTTCACAGTCTTTCTGCCCCTCCTATGGAGGTAACTGCCTCCACCATCTTTAAGAGCTTAGCTATAGTTGCAGAAGTAGAAATGTGGTAATAGCTTTTGCTGCCCCTCTCTTAGCTTTGTTTCTTCTCAGTAAGAGAATTGCTGGCTAGTGGCGTTTCCTCCTCTTCTGGGTATAGCTCCATGGCATAACACCTTTCAGGTTCAGCTTAGTTTCCCAGAGGATGCTGGACTCTACTGTTGAATATGTATGGCTGACAATACATTTCCCAATTAAGATTACACCATTAAATTGGCCTCTGACTCCTTTCACTCATGTGGAAAAATGTTGCCTGTTATATATATATGTACTTGAAACTATAAAACCCCAGCCATACACAGTGATATGTAATCAGCCTGAAAGAAAATAAGATATCCTTCATTTATAGACTAGTTCAGACACTAGTCTTGAGGGCAAAGGTTTTCAAATACAGCATATGACAGCATATTACTGTTTTGAGTGCATATTAAATTGCATATACAGTTTTAGCATTTTCAAATCCTTTTTGCACAGGTTTTATTATTCCAGATGGATGTATTAGCCTTCACAAACTGGATCACGTGAAGGAAGAGGGCAGCAGCAGTAAACTGTAGCTAGTGGGGGAATATAACTTCTAACATGGATCTTTTCAAGTGGCTTTTCTTCTGATTTATGTAGTTGGGTTTTTTTTTGCTGAGTTGTTAAAGTATCTGATGGGATTCCTACTTGGTACTCGGTGCACCTTCATAAGCAACGGTGCTGATACAAATGAGGGGGCAGTGCAGCTGCAGGGGAGAAAGAATGAATGACAGATCAGAAAGCTGGGCCACAGTACCTTAAACCAATATTGGTAACAAAGGCAACACATTACGAAGTGATAGTCTCATGCGGAAAGCCTGAGAAATGACAGAACTTGTTCGTTTCAGCCTATCTTGTTTTTGTTAGCGTTACCTAATGCAAAGTATTGTTGTCTTGTGATTTCCTGCATGTAGTTTTAAAATGTGAAACCCGTTGATCACATGGTAATTCCGTATCCAGTTTTAAGTATGGCCACTTGCAACAAAGTGTTAAAACTTCAGATTTTGTTGCCAGAAAGCCAACCTCTGTGTTTCTGTTCTGAATGTTAAGGACTCGGCTAGTTTCGTAATACTGCTTTTCTAGCCATTTCTAAGATACTGCTCGTGTGAACAGCAATCATTGGTTTTTATAGTGGAAGAATCATATGTTCATGATTAACACTTCAGAGCTTCTCATTTTACCAGGCTGTTCTATCTCCAAATTTTTTTTTTTTTTGGAGGGCAGCTTTGGAATCTGAAGGATTATGTTTACTTACCTTCTGTTGAATGATAACAGAACTAGGAGATTAAACGCAGTATTATTCTTTCTCATCTCTATTTTGTATTCTGCAGTGTAAATTTGCAGTGCTTACAAAAAATAAAAGGTAACCAAAAGATTTCACCATGCAGTATATTTGCCTCCCTGTTTACTATAGAAACAAAAATTCATATATATATATATATGAGACAAATTACTTTCCCCTCATTGAGACAAGAATTGAGGAAGAGATTACTCAGTCACTACTTCAAATTATGATTCAGAAAGAACTTCAAACAAGCTTTGTACCTATTGCATCTCAACCATGAACACCGAAAATAACTAAGTGAATATACCGTACCATTCTTTGAGATGCCAAAGCTATGAAACACTAAATTATCTTTCAAAAAAAAACAGCAGAAGTTATTGCAAAGGCGCTCTATACCAGTTTTGTAGTACGGTGCCTGAACTCTTTAAATATGTTTGACAGTTCCATTATCTCTCTTAAAACACACAGTTGACACCAGCAAATAAGGTGAAATTCACTATGAATTACATCATTTATGGTTGAAATCTTCATGCTGTTAAGATAATTTCTAAATGCATCTACTTACTGCTGTAATGTGACAATTTATAAAATAATGCACCTCTAGTGTCGTATTTGCCTACATTTATCTCATTTTAATCCAAACTCCAGGTAGCTCACTGAGGTAATTTGAAAGAATTTAGCTAGCTCTAATGTTACAAAACATAAACAAAAAGAAGATAGTTGAGAAGCAAATTTGAACAGAAGCATCTCTAGCAAATGTAAAAAAGGAATATACATGCAGAATCCATAATAGCTTACTGCAGAACAAAAGAGCCACATATATCTTTCAAATATCCCTAAGAGTAAGTATTGTGGAAGGAAAGCTAAGTATGGTAACTCCATAATGTGTCATTTCTTAATACTTGATTATTGAAGGGAGGGGGGGTGGGTGAAAGACCGGTATAGTATCAACTTTTTTATCAGTTCAGAGTAGTCAGCATTTATGGAGATAAAAGGTAAAAAACAGGTCAACAAAATTGCTATATAAATAAATGATGAGTTATTGAGCTCTACAATAGTAGAAGCAGAGTGTAAAGTAGTCTCAGAGTGAGAAAAATAAAAAATTACAAATATTTATGGATATGCAAGTTAGTGTATATTTTAGTGTACTCAGCATGTTCCTCAGTTTATGAAAATACTGTATTATTTTCTGTGTGTAAGAACTATTTTTAAATGGTTGGCAAATGAAAAATATGTTTTACCTTTAACATGTTCTACTTTTAATTGTTGTCTGCTACACTTTTAAGTAGGTACAAGAAAAGTACGGCTAGAGAAAATGAATGTATGTAAGGAGTCAAATGTACTTGGTTTCTAATCCCAGTTTGACTCTGAATTCCAATGTGTCATTATTTTGAGGGGGAGGGGAAAGAAGGAAGCAAGCTTAAAAAAACCAAAACCAAACAAAACCCCCTCTTCCAATGAGGCTGGAGAGTGGAGTGACATCAAATGTTCACTGTTAATACTATGTATTGCTGTGGATATTTATTTTCTCAAATAAACAGGCTTTCCTTAAAAGTAGAACAATAGAAAATTCATGTATGCAATATCAGCCTTTATATTGTACTTTGTTTCAACCTTTAACTCGTTTATTTTATACTTGCCCTTATATAATGTACTTAATTGGAGATAAAAGCCTAATATAAAAAAAATGAGAACAAGATTAAAAAAAGGGTTTTTTAGAAGTTGAACAACTGTCTCCTAGAATTTTATATCATTAAAATAGAGTTGCTTGATTCCAGAAAGCACCAAAAATGACACACAGTTTAACCTATATGCCCTTGATGCATAGCTATTTTGTGGCTAGAACCAATGATTGCTGTTAGAATGGGAGACAATATTAAACCCATGTTCAGAAGACTATAACTCATGCTTAAAGAAACTAGCAAAAGTCTTTCACTCAGAGAGGTTTTAAGCCACAAAACTAAATAAATACTAAAAATTGTAAAAACTTGGCAAATGGTGCATAGAACTGGCAAACCAAAGTAGTGACTTAAGGTTTTGGGCTTCACAAACCTGGGTGAGATGATACCACAAGAGACCCCTTTCTGTAGCTGTATGGATCAAGTTGTTGGATCTTTGCCTTTAATGCTCAGTCTGAATTTAGTACTTTTGAGTGTGTATTGAAATGGTTATGTTTACCACCTACACAGCTGATGTACAAAGTTCTTTCATTTTAGTAAAGCTTGTTCTTTTAATTATTTTGAGATCATAAAAAGATGGAGCCTTAAAGAAATGCCTTCAATGTTAAAGATCTAGTTTGAGCCATTTGTACAAAAAAGAACAGCAGTTCAAAATGCCATAGTCATTATATTTCAGTTACAGTTCATTAAATTTCTGTTTTTAAAATGGACACATAGCACTTTGGTACAACAAATGACTTTACACTTACTGATCTTTTACTGAGAGTTGGCAAGGAGTATTTTGGTCATTACGTAAAACATCCCAATTTTACATTAACTGCTGTCATAGTGCAGCACTGATGTCCACAAATGTAATGTGAGCATTTTGGTAACTGCTACAAAATGGCAAAACTTAAAATATATCTGCATATCCTATCTGAAAGGAAGGTAAAATAGAAGCATCAGCCTGTTTATGTTCTATACTTTTTCCTGTTATCACCTTTACAGAACAGAATGTCTGTTGTTTTCAAATATCACACTCTTCATCTTACTAGCAAATTAAGGTAATTTTGAGGACTAATCAACTTCTGCTACAAAATAGTTAAAACCAATCTGTTTTATTGGCAAAACATTAAAAGCTGATGAGTCCAAGAGCTTCAGGCCAAAACGCTTTCTTAATGCATACTGTCCTGTTTGTATTCAAATGTTACTGTCCATTCTGCTTGTTCTGCACTTTTGTCAAGCCTGTGGTAGGGTTAGAAATGCAAAGGTCGGTTAAGGATAAGTTTAAACTTGAATATTCTTTCTTTATAGTTTAGGATATTTTCTATACTTTGCTTTTCGTTATGTATTGCTTTGCTTTTATCAGTGGAAGTGGAGAGTTATATTTAATGGCCTTATTTTTTGCTTAGCTGCCAGGTATTTCATTTTCATTTAGTGTTTTAGGTCAAAGCGAATCTATGATAGTGAATTGTGCTTTTTTTTTTTTGTCATCACCTTATCTGTCTGCTAGTTGGATAAACTAAATTATTCAGTATTTGTGGAAAACTCTGTAGGTGTTTTATGTGCAATTTATTTTCGGATTACTTCAGGATTACTTTCTATCTAGTGTGTGCTTTAAGCTTTAAAATAGGCATAAAAAGCAAGATGCATTTTTTAACACTTAGTTCTGATGTAACTACTGAGATACAAATGAATACAATATTCCTTAGTTCCTGCCACTCTTAAAAAATAAAAAATCCAACCAACCAAAAAAACCCAACAAACCAAACAACAAACACACACACAAACAAAAAACCAACGACCCTCCCTAGCAGCTGTCTTCCACTGCATTACCCATTTGGAATACAGATAGAATTTCCTGTCCCAGAGAGGTTGTGAAGCTAAATGACTTGCAGGTGAAACAGTTTGGGAGACCTGTGGAGAAGTCAGACATGCAAATAGTTTGCTTGAAACCGCTGTTAACAACTGCATCTAGCAATATTTCATTCAGGGGCTAGGAGTTGTTTAAGGTTGAGGATAGTGGTATTATTATTAAAGAGGTGATGTGATTTAAAAAAATGGCTTTTTGTTCTATTATAGAGATAGCAGATTTTTAAAATTACTAAGCAAACCAAGGCTTTTCTAATGCTTTTGTCCCATTTATGTCCTACTTCTGAAAGTTCTATTTCCCAGGAGTAATATGTGACAAAGAACAACTTCTGTCTACTGATTCTCATGTAACAGCCCAAAACTACAGTATTTTGCTTTATAAGTGGAGGGATATTTAAATTCAAACAAAACACAATTTTCTCACATTTTATAACAAAAATAAACGTAGCTTCAAGAGGTGGATTTATTTTTGATTTAACTATAGAATTAGAATTACATAATGACCTAATGTAAGAAAATAACATACATAAGCATGTGAAGTGTTCCTTAACTAGGTAACTCTAGTGATGGCCTGGGAGAAACGCTTTTTGACATTTTTATGGCTGTGCTGTGATGACCTGAGGCAGCAGCATGTGGAGACACTATTGAGACAAGTGAGACTCTACATTTCCTATCCCTTGCTTATAGCAGAATCCTGCATCAATTTAATCAAATCATTGAGATGTAAACGAGCTTACCTAATGAGACATGCTCAAATTAGTTCTAACCTTTGTCTGTAGTGAGCTCACTTTAACGGGTAACTGATAACTTAAATCCAAGCAAGGGTTAAACTTGTTCACGTGTCTGCACTTTGCTACTGGACCAAGTTTGTGAACACCTCAGAGAAACAGGCTGGAAATGCTGTTGTGGACGTGACTGGTTCTTACAGTTCTTCACGTTTGCAGGGAGGTGCCTGTGTTTCTCCTTCATTTAGCACGAATGCGAACTTGGCTCCGCGATGCAGGGAGGGACCGAGCCCGGCAGGCAGGTGCTGCTGAGGGGCAGGGGGGGCCGCCTCGCTCCCGAAGGCTCCGCGGGACGCCCG
>NW_009611554.1:0-259 GCF_000690535.1 Cariama cristata
CCCCCCCCCCCCCAGCCCCCCGCCCCCCCCCACCGCCGTCGTCGCATCCCCGGCGAGGCAGCAGCCCTTCTGACAACTGCCACCACTCATTAATCTTGACGAGTTTTCTGCTGAATATTCTTCCACAGGCTTTCAAACCGTTCACTAATTGCAATTAATCACTTACCGAAACAGATGTCAGGAACAATGGAATTGGGAAGTCTGGAGGCTTGATAAAGCTGTCAGAGGAGCGCGCTCGTGTGGCGGCGGGGGGCCAAAA
>NW_009611554.1:674-4562 GCF_000690535.1 Cariama cristata
TGTTGACCCATCACACATGAAAGGTGCCGAGCTGACAGCTCCGGAGACGGGAGAGAGCTCCCGGAGACAGGGATGGGGGCCAAAGCTCCCCAGCGCCTTCGCCTCCTGCCCTTGGAGACCCCAAAGGTCACCCCATAGGTGACCCCAGCAAGGGGCAGCCCCCGGCACTTCGCTCCCCAAGGAAGGAGCCTGCAGCTTCACCAGCTGGGGTTCAGTCACCCCCCACCAGCTTGGGGACATCCTTTGGGGACAGGGAGGGCTTTCCCGGTCCCCCACGAGGCAGAGGATGCTGCACAGCCCGAGGCCACCAAGCACAATTAGCCCCGCGTCCCCCAGCCACGACGGGGACACGGCCACGGGGACACGTCCCCCTCCCCGGCAGGCAGAGCCCCGGGGGACCAGAGCATCCTTCCGGGGCTGGCACAGCAAAGCCTGGGGCTTGTGACCGGCGCGGCCCCGACACATGTTACAATAAATATTCCGCACAGACACCGTTCCATATGTATGATCCGGTGGGGTGATGATTTTTCTACTGATCACTGGAAGTGACAGCTGTGCGGAGAGCAGGAGAAACAAAGGCACCGACTGCTCTCCCCGTTACACTCCGCTAGCGACATGATGGTGTGACACGGAGCGGCAGCATCTGGTGGCGCGGGGACCGGCAACTGGGACGGGATGCCTGTTAGCACTGGGCACAAAGGGGTGGCGATGGGGATGGGGACGGGGACAGGGTGGAAATATGGATAGGGAGGCAATGGTGGCAGGGTGGCAATGGGGACGGGGTGGAAATAAAGATGAGGTGGTCACGGGGACAGGGTGGCCACAGGGTGATAATGGGGATGGGGTGGAAATAAGGATGGGGTGGCCATGGGGACAGGGTGGAAATACGGGGATGGAGTGGCAATGGGGACAGGGTGGCCGTGGGGATGGGGTGGCCACGGGGACAGGGTGAAAATAAGGACAGGGTGGCCATGGGGACGGGGTGGCCATGGGGACGGGGTGGCCATGGGGACGGGGTGGCCATGGGGACGGGGTGGCCATGGGGACGGGGTGGCCATGGGGACGGGGTGGCCATGGGGACGGGGTGGCCATGGGGACGGGGTGGCCATGGGGACGGGGTGGCCATGGGGACGGGGTGGCCATGGGGACGGGGTGGCCATGGGGACGGGGTGGCCATGGGGACGGGGTGGCCATGGGGACGGGGTGGCCATGGGGACGGGGTGGCCATGGGGACGGGGTGGCCATGGGGACGGGGTGGCCATGGGGACGGGGTGGCCATGGGGACGGGGTGGCCATGGGGACGGGGTGGCCGTGGGGATGGCTCCCATCACCCCTCTCATGCCACACGCATCGCCCAGCCCCGCGGTCCTGCCCCCCTGTCCCCCGAGGCGGCCGTGGGAGGGGGTACCGGGGAGCACCCGGCCATCGCAGCGTGCCCGGCCCAGGCATGGTCAATATTTGCATTTGATTTGCAAGCGTTCCCTCCCCCCAGATAACGGCGGGGGCGCGGCCCCGCCGGCAGCATGGTGAATATTTGCATTTGATTTGCAAGCGTTCCCTCCCCCCAGATAACGGCGGGGCCGCGGCACGTACGGGAGGGAGAAGCGCTGGGTTCGGTTAATTATTAGCGAACATGCAAATTCCCCCTCCATGAGATAACAATAAACACCGCGATTTCAGCGAGATAAACAGGGCTTTAAATTTCCAGCAGCCTTTACTGGTGTAAAAATAAGCGTCCCTTATTTATTTAGCTCCTTTGAGAAACCACATCAGTCCCCAAACACAGACTTCTACTGTCAAGCTATAGTAGAAGCCTTTATAGGCGGCGAAGATCCTGACAGCTACCCCTAGCACAACCATCTTTTATTCATGCTCATAATATAAACTGTATTGCCTCGGAAACAAAAGGATTTAACTCGCTGCTGGCCGGGTGGCAGCGGCCGAGCGGAGGTCTCCGGTGGGGGCACGTGGTTGGGATGGCTTTGCTCCCAATGGGGACATCCCGCAGGGCCACCACCTCCTCCCGGGGACAGCCCCGGGACAGCCCCCTGCCCCCCTGCGTCAGCACATCCAGGGCTAAAATAAACCCAAAATCAAAATCCCCCCCCCCCCCAACCCCGAGCCATCAAGCAAAGCTTTCATTGCTCTGGGGCTCACAATCCACTCCCTGCACCGAAGCAGCGGTTACAAGAGTGGTTCGTATTTAATAATGCAATTTATATTCCACTCTCAACATAAACTATTGTAAAGGCACACTAATGTAAAAATACATCTGGCTTGTCAATAGTTTATCTTCTGGATCTGCATCTAAATCCCTGGGCATTCTTGACTTATGGCTGCGCCAGTGTCTAATGAATAAAAAGGTGCAAATTATAGGCCTTGCTTTAATGCTCATCATAAAATTAGATGATAGTTGCAAAAGCTGCATTCTCCTGCCCACAGTGCAGCAATGGTAAGCTATAAATAAAGTGTATTTAATGTATCCCAGCGCTGCGCAGAGCCAGGAAACAGTATGTTACTGCACAGCCTTCAATGGATCCGCCACAAGTTCAATGAAGTGATAACTGATCCATCATGTGAATTTATGTTAACTGTCTGCTCGCAAAGTCACGGCCCCAGCACTGTAAATAGCCGACAATCCTTCCAGCCCGGCCTGCCTGCCAATAAACCTGTCACCGGCAGCCCGGGAGCAGCCACCTTACGACACCGCAAACAGCCAAACCATTACGCTCTTGGGTTTCCTCTTGGTTTTTCCATCCGTTTGTCCGGATGGCACATCGCCGCCGTGCCTCGGTTTACCCGTAACCAAGCTTCTCCGACTCCCTGGGGCTTTCCAACCCCGCGCGATGCTTTTTCCACCTCCCCGGAGCTGTCACATCAGGGATGCGGGAAGCCCAGATGGGATGCGGGGAGCTAGCGGGCACGTGGGTGGGATGGCTCCTGCTCCGGCGACAGGCAAACGCTGCCAGGGGGCAACATGGGCTGGAAACATGGGCTGGAAGCGGAGCCCCCCCCCGGCTCCTGCACCGTGCTGGGATGCAGAACCAAGAGGGCACATGCATGGGGGGGGTCGCTTCCCTGGCAGGGAGGGGATAAAGGCTCACTGCACCGGGCCTGGAAAGCATCCCCCTCCAGTGTGTCCCAGGGTTGGCACCTGGGAAGGAGGTGTCCCTGGGAAGCAGACATCCCTGGGAAGCAGATGTCCCCAGGAAGATGTGGTCCCTGGGAAGGAGATGTTCCCAAGAACGAGACATCCCTAGGAAGAAGATGCCCCTGGGAAGATGTGGCTCCCAGGAAGGAGATGTCCCCAGGAAGGAGATGTCCCTGGGAAGATGTGGTTCCCAGGAAGGAGATGTCCCCAGGAAGATGTGGTCTCTGGGAAGGAGATGTTCCCAGGAAGATGTCCCCAAGAAGCAGACATCTTTGGGAAGGAGACACCCCTGGGAAGATGTCATCCCCAGGAAGGAGATGTCCCCAGGAAGGAGACATCCCTGGGAAGGTGACATCCCCCCCTTCAGGGAGCCCAAAGCCAGGGAGACCTCCATCCCTCCACGTCCAGCCCACAGCTGGGGAGGCACAAACGGGCCCCAGCCGAGGGAACCGGCAGCGGGGACGCAGCCACCCTTGGGGGGCACGGTGGTAGCCCAGGGGGGGCACGGGGGGACACCGAGCCCACGGGAAGCAGCGTTTGCCATCACTCGGCTCTCATTAACGCGGTGCTGAGCAGCCCCTAATAATAGCAACAGTAAATTCTCCTAACCAATTCGGGTCCATTTCTATAAATAATGTAGAATCTTTTTATTTACTGACAGGTTGTAAAAGTATCAGTGAGAATAATGTGAAATCAGGCGCTGCTGAATAATTCATGGCAGCAGCTCCGCTCTCCCC
>NW_009611554.1:4746-4973 GCF_000690535.1 Cariama cristata
CCATGTGCTCGCCTCCGCACGGAGCCGGTGATCCCCAGCACGCTCGGCACTTCCCATCGGCAATTCCCTTCGGTTCCCAGAGCGTCTCCAAAAATTAGTATTAATTAGCAAGGCACGCAGCTCCGCGCTGGCATCCCAAGGCAGCGAGCGCAGGAAGGGTGGCACAACCCTGTGGGGACGCGGGGACATGGGCAGGACCCATGGGGATGATGGCAGGACCCATGGGG
>NW_009611555.1:0-301 GCF_000690535.1 Cariama cristata
GGCCTGCCAGGGTGGGAGCCAAGGCCCTGGGGGCAAAGGGGGGACCGAAAGCAGAGCAGCCAGGGGGGTCCCCACGGGTGAGGAGGGAGCAGCAGAGCAGGGTGCACCCCGTCTGTGCTCACCCCCAGCCCCTTCCTCCCGGGGGGGCCCACTCACACTGGATCTTGTAGAGGTTGCTGGTCTCCTTCTTGGAGAGGAGGTTGGAATGGGCGTCCTTGCGGGGATCCACCTTGTGCACAAAGAGGGAGCGGAACCAGCTGCCCTCGGCGTCCCTCGAGTACCCCCTGCGAGACAGGCGGTC
>NW_009611556.1:0-40006 GCF_000690535.1 Cariama cristata
CCGTCAGCTCATCTTGCGGCACATTGGGATAGCCTGCTCCTGTGGCTTTAAGATTGCCTCCTTGAAGAGTGTCCAGCCTTCCTGGACCTCTTTCCCCTTCAAAAATGCTTCCCAGGGGACTCTGTCAACCAGTGACCTGAACATGCCAAAGTCCGCCCTCTAGAAGTCCAAGGTAGCTGTTTTGCTGTCCCCTCTCCTTACCTTACCAAGGACTGGAAACTACCATTTCGTGGTCGCTATGCCCAAGACGGCCTCCGATCACCACATCTCCAACCAGTCCTTCTCTGTTTGTAAAGAGCAGGTCCAGCGGGGCACCTCCCCTGGTAGGCTCGCTTACCAGTTGCATGAGGAAGTTCTCTTCAAACAACCAGGAACCTCTTGGACTGTTTCTTTTCTGCTGCGTTGTATTTCCAACAGACATCTGGTAAGTCGCCCATGAGAACAAGGGCCAGCGACTGGGAGACTTCTGCCAGTTGCCTGTAGAACACTTCATCTGCCTCTTCATCCTGGTTGGGTGGTCTGTAACAGACTCCCATCAGGATATCTGCCTTTTTGGCCTTCCCCCTGATCTTTATCCAAAGGCAGTCGACCTTACCATCATCATCATTAAGTTCAAGACAATTGAAACACTCTCTAACATATAAAGCCACTCCACCGCCTCTCTTTCCTTGCCTCTCTCTTCTGAAGGGCTTATAGACATTCATTGTAGCACTCCAGTCATGAGACTTGTCACACCAGGTTTCTGTGATAGCGACTATGTCATAGCTTTCCTGCTGCACCACGGCTTCCAGCTCTTCCTGTTTGTTGCCCAAGCTGCATGCATTGGTGTAGATGCACTTCAGCTGGGCTACTGATCTCCCTTCTAATACTGGCCTGCTGCCCCTAGGCTCATCTCCAGCATTCAGGGTTTTATGACAATTACCCTTCTTTTTCTCCTCTCAGATGCAGTCTTAATGCATGAGGTTGACTGACTTGGCCCAGGCAATCCCCTGGATGGACCTTCATCTACATTATCACTTGTCTGGTCCTCAAGCTCTAGAGCCTCGTACCTATTGTGCAAGGGCACCTGGGAGGGTGAGGGAGGCCAGGAGGGTATTTGTCTGCTTCTCTGAGCAGGGGCTCATCTCCGTTTCCCCTCACCTCTTGAGTCCCCTCCTTTTGCTTGGTGGTATGAGGCTGTGGGGTCGTCTGCTTCTTGTGAAGCGTCCATCTGCTGCATTTGTCTCAAGGATGGTAAGGCATGGCTCCACCAGTCTATTTCCCTCTCACACTCCCTGATACTCCTCAGCGTTTCCACTTCATCTTTTAGCTCTGCCACCAGGGTGAGCAGATAATCTACCTGGTTGCAGCGCACACAGGCGTTATCCCTGCTGCCCTCCGGCACCAGCGCCAGGCTCAGGACTCCCTGCAGCCGGAGACCTGAACAGTCTTCCATTCTCTGAAAAAGCATTTTATTTACAAGAGAACTGCAAAAAAGAAATACTTAATATAACCACAATGTGCTGAGATATGTGTTACTAGTTCTATATGTGAATGTAGCACTGAGGATTGCTCAGTCTGAGGTAGATTGATTGTTTATCCTAAGAGGGAGTAACTAAGCACTGCCAGGACCAGGTGGAACCAAAAGCGCGTGTTTCTAATTGCTTTCTTAGAATAGATCCCCTAAATTCCAGCCAAATTCCAATTTAGGCAGAATATACTCAGTGTGATTCTTGTTTTCAGACCAGAAACGGAAATTTTCCAGGAAACAGTATCTGCAGTTCTCTGTGTGGGCTTTTACATGGACAGAAGAGGGGAAGAGGGAGTGTAGTATTTTGGATCTGAGTAATTTCTTGTTAGATTTTCTTTAGATAAATAAGATAGGTTGAGTCTCTAGAGACAACAATCTGGTACGTTTCCCGGAGCTCACTGGGCATTGCAGAAGTGATTTAAGTAAATAAATTAATGGTAAACAAAATCTCTTGCAGGGCAGTAATTCCACACTGAAACAGGGGCAATTGGGATGGATAAGCAGTTAAATATTGCAATATTTAGCAGCTCTGGGCAGGTTTTCACTGCTGGGTAAATTTCAACTGTAGAAGTGCTCTAAGACTTGCATGAGACCTATATTCTAACAATAATTCAGATTTTTTCTTCTACTGTATAAAATATATTCCTAATCTCTATGTTATATATAGATATATCTATCTATATAAATATTACTTTCTGAAAGTTTTTATCTCTCTTTTTTATTTTTACAGCCTGTCCATTTTGTTTTTTCATTGATTGTTTCCTTTGAGAAATACTTGTTCTAAATTTCCACTAGTGAGGGCCTTTTGAAGCTTCTTATTCACACAAAGGAATATATTCAAGATATCCATATTCACAGGTAAGAACCAAATATGATAGTAGTAGCTAAAAGCAAATTAATGATTCCAATGGGAGTTAAGTAAGTTGTTCATGGCAGTATTCGGAGTTATAACATTCATCTGCAAATGATTTCCAGAGATGGAAAAGAACTGGGAACCATTTCTTCACAGGTTTGGGTTTACCATCTCTGTTTTTCAGCTTTAAAAAACTGGGATATGGGAGCATTTTTCTGCTGTGTTGAAGACTTTTACATTCATAAATCTTGGTGGAAGGGGAATCTTCTGACTTCCAACCTCCTGACTATGGCCCTTCTTTGCACAAAGGGTCTTTCATTGTGCTCAGAAACACAAGAAGACAGGCATGAAAACAGGGAATAAGACCCAGTTCATGTGATGGCCAACATGGAGGACATTCTAGGTGATGATGAAACTGTTCCCTACTCCCAGTCAGGATTTCTCTCTGTACTTCCTGATTTGGGCAAACAACAGTTTCAGCAAAGGGCATAAGAGAGTTCAAACTACCTCATAGTTTTCCTTTCCATTGCCACCCAAAATATCCCATGAAAATTTTCAGAGTGCTAATTTTCTACCCCTTCTGAGAGCAATCATATTAGAAGACTTAAACTGAACTGTCATCATCTGGTAGTAATTCTGCTGTTGACCTCAGCCGGGGGAGGGTTTGTGTCTTCCTTCAGTAACAAACCACTAGAAATGAGAACTCCAATACCATTGTGTCCTTACATTATCCTTATTTGGAAGTAAAAGAAGGCATTTTCTTTGTCCTTCTCATATCCACCAGATTTGCCATTTAAGTTATACTTTATGTGAAAAGCTTGGGAAATATTTGCTTATTAGTATATAACAGAAGTTTTGTGTTTTTTTTTTTTTTTTCCCCAGAAACTGAGATAAATTCACCAGGAGGAAGGCGACTGAAAGGCAGTCTAACTGGTGGGATCAAGAGCAGTGTTTCCTAGTTATATCTCATCTCCTTACCGGAAGAAAAGAAAGGCCTGAAGTCTTTTGCCACAGTTTTCCTTCCTGGATCTTCTGGGAAGCAAACTCTGGTGTGCAAGCCACTGGGATCTGGGGCATGCTTACCAGGGGCCTAGGACAGGCGAGATGCAGTCTTTGTCTCCCTTCACACAGAACTGTCCTAATTATTGAAAGCACTTTTGTGCATATATGACTTAAAAGTCTCTTTTTCTGTGTTCCCATCATTGGGCTTAAATTCTGCCACCTTGAAACATTGATATTTCCTAAGGATTCGGTTAAAAGTAGAGCCGAGCCTGTCTGGAATGCAATTAAGACCTCAGAGCTGCAGTAGTGACCTGACCTGACAACATCAGGAAAAGTCAGCACTGGCTTTGGAACAAGTAACTACCCACACTCTCCCTCCTGCTTCTTCCTGAAAGCCAGTAGCACCTGGGAGAATGCCGCATGAGAGCAATTTGATATAATAACGAAGGCGTGCAAAGTCATATAAATCTGAGGACAACTTTCAGTCATGACCATCCCTCCAAAGCAAGGGGAAGCATCAAAAGTTTTTATTCTCTCTGGAGGAAGTAATAATAATAATAAAAACAACAACAATAACAATAAAAAATGTTCTGACTTTCCAAATATAGCTATGTTTGTGCTTTTTTTTTTTTTTTAATAAGAAAACCACACTCCCCTGATGACAGACCTGCTGAATATTTCTTTCCTTTAGCAAAATCCTGATGAACTGACATTTCAGGTTCATGCAAACAAATTCCCTGTAGGATGAATTTATGATTTGTATCGTTATTAATATTGCACTTGGACGTGGAACTGCTACTTCAAAAGATTTCACCTCATTTTGGTGAGCATGTGTTTATCTGAAAATCAACTGCAAACCCCCTAACTTTTTTTTCCTTTTTTGTAAGACAAAGCAGTTAGAAAAATTAAAACAAAATCTATTAACTGCTTGTTACTGTGGGGGGAAATAGTGTTACATCCAAGCTCACATCTGCAACCATAGATTCTGAAGTAGTGACTGACAGCACCCAACTGACTAAATAGGTTATAACAAGCTAGCTCCAGGCTGGAACAGCCAGTGAAGTGCAGAGGAGAAAGGCTGGCCTCTAAACTTGTCTTAAACCAAAAGAAAGGCAAGAGAAAAGGAAACAAAAAAAGAAAGATGGAAGAAAGAACCCTCTGCCAACAGTTGCTGTCCCTGCTCTCTTTTTCAGCAGCAGCAGCTTGTAATTGCCATCTTGCTTTAATTCGTAGTTATATCTTGAGGGGAAAAGAAAGAAAATTATTTGTAACAGATAGCAATAAAAGTATTATGCATCTAATCATTCACAAGCACGTGTGTTTGTATTTGAAATTTGTGCCTTCATGTATCCACGGCACAACACATACCCAGACAGGCAGAAGCAGCCACAGCAGTGTACAGGGACATAATCCAAATGAACACCACTCCACTGCACAAAGACACATGTGCACACAATAGCGTACAATATGCAGCTGAATGTACTCTGCCCAGCTGGACATAGGACTGGAGCACATTCAAATGCAAATAGCATATATTTTCTATGAGAACTTTGCCCTTCTGAGACTTTGTTTCTTCCTTTTGGGTCACTCCTTCGCCCAGCTCTCTGCAACAGCCATAAAATGCTTTTTCTCCCAACCAAACCCCACATGCTTTGCACTTTTACTGTCACACAGACAAATTATATTGCTCCTTTATGTCTAAGCACTCAGTGTAAATGCAAATATATAATATCACAACATGAGGCAAAACCACACTTCAGGACACTTAAAATGTCATTTCAAAACCAAAGTCCCGATGACTCTCAGGCAATGATTTCTATCATTGCGCTGCTGCATTGTGGTGATTATAATTTCACTATAGGTCAGGCTGCAGGAGACCCACACAAGCAGAAAATCTGTTCATACAACATCATTCCCCAAAATGCTGGCAAGTCTCAGTGAGTTGGAAATGTTCTTCAATTTGTCCCAGTGCAAAACGGGAAATTGTCTGAAATCTAGAAAATGTTCAAGGGTACCAAATGATATTTCCCACTTTCTTTTACTTAAAAATGAAGATCCTTGATAGACCAGTTAATTCTACTTCAATGGACTTAGGTTCCCAGCTGGAGGTCTATTGTATTCAATAAAGCTCTGGCTGAGGCCAGGCTTTGCTTACAATTTGCATGATTCACAGATTTTAAAGGCAAAAGGGACAATGAGATCATTAAAACTGACTTCCTGAATACTGTAAGTCCTTATTTCCAATGGAATATCTCCACATCAAGGTCACTAAAACATCTTCCTGTCTTTACGTAAACATTCCTCTTCTCTTTCAAGACTCACTCAAAACTTAGCTACGTGAAGAGATGCTTAATCTTCCAGAGAGGCATCCAAGCTTGATTTAAAAGCATCAAGACAAAAAAGAATCCACTTTTTCCCTTAGCAGTTTGTTCCAGTGGTTAATCACCTGCACTGTTAAAAAATATTGTGCTTTATTTCTAATTTGTCTGGCTTCAGCTTCAGACATCGTCTCTTGTTATGCCTTGTTCTGCTAGATTAAAGGGCTTTTTAGTAGTTGGTGTTTTCTCCCTGTGAAGGTACTTAGACACTCTAATCAAATCACCTCTCAGTCTTCTTCTTGATAAGGTAAATACGTAGAGCTCTTTAAGGGTCGCACTATAAGCCATTTTCCATGTCTCTCAAATAATTTTTGTAGTTCTTTTCTGCATTTTCCCTGATTTTTCATTATTGTTTTTGAAAGATGAGCATTAAGAGTACATTAAAAAAAAATTCCAAAATCTGTTTTATCTTTGTCACATATAAATGTTAAACCTGTCCCTATTCCTACTCACCTGTTTAGACAGTCAGGGATTGCATTAGCTTTTTCTCATTATAGCTGCAGCTTTGAGGATTTGCATTGGCTTGTTTGGCCACTATAGTGCCTACAGGCAGAGCTACTACTTCCCACAGTACAGTACAGTCCTCTGTTTCTTAGGTATGCCCTTCATTTGTTTGACTGACTTACATTTATTTCTTTACATTATACCAGAAAAAAAGGCAAATATTTTCATGCACACTTAGCAATTCTATTGGAGGAGTGGTGTTTGAGTGGCACTCTCCTCAGTAAAAAATCACTCCCCAGTTAAAAATCAAAGATTTCACAACAAAAGCAAAAAAAGTTGGTGTAAAACCACGGCATTAAATGAATAAGAATGTGCGAAATATTATAATAATAATGAAGAGTACAAGAATGGTAACTAAATTCAAGTGGTTTGTTTATATTTACTTTTCTCTTAGCTGTTTGGTGACATGTAGGGTAGGACTTATTTACCCACATTTAGGTAATTTAAGTAAGCATCTTGTCTATAGTAGTCATCATACCACATCTATATTTATGGCAAGACACAAACCTCTACATGGAAAAGCCGTTCTACCATCTTAAACACTGTTTTAGGATGGGATGAATGACCCTCTACAGATGATTATCCTTTTCTATTTGCAACAAAATTGTTTTACATTATTATCTTACATTAATCACCTAATTTTTAGATGGCTAAAGTTAGGTGAGGTGAATCCCATCCTTATTGCCTTGTGGTTTAATGTTTCTGTGAACTGTTAAAAGTAGTATTTATCAGTAGAGAGATGGTTACTCTGTAGTAATGGGTGACATGAAGTACAAAATATGTTTAAAGAGTTCTGACAATTGAAAGGAACAATGTTACTCTGTGAATTCAGAAGTAGTTTGTGTTTTTAAGGCAAAAAAAGGCAATTGTATTTAATTCCAGAACTGGAAATTCTTTTGTTACATTACCAAAGGTTCGGTTACCTGAAACACTGTAAAATCAATGGTCATCATACTGGTGGAGAAGTGCAAGGTATTAACTAGAGGTCCTTCTGGCACATTAAGGAATATTAATGGATCGTCTAATGGTTAACTTACAAATGAGAAAAAGATTCGGGAAAGAAAACGTTTACAAAAGAAATAAGATAGCTTAAAGCTACTACGCAAACTATTATGTAAACTGATGTATAAATTGAGTCATAAGAAACATTTTAGGGGAAAACAGAGGCTGCTTCCAATTACTGCATTGACTGGTATGTCATGGCTTGGTTAAGAGGATATTTGTGCAAATGATTGGTCCTAGGAAAAGTGAAAATTGTCAGTCCTAGGTGAGATGAAGAGAAATAGCTGAAATGTTATGAACAACTTGCAGAGCACTTTTTCAAACGCTTGAAGGAAGTCAATAGTTCACTTCCAAAAAAACTGTGATTGGTTCTCAGATTAATTTAGGCCTTTTGTGTTTTTATTAGCTTCAAATCGATACCTTTGATTAGTTGTCAGTCACAACTTATTTTGCTTTCTTGACCTCTACACTCTTTCTATGGTGTATCACAACTAGACGTGTAAATTTTCTGGAAGTTCTGATGATAGGAAGAAATAAATTAACAAAACTCACATCCTTTTTCTTGAAAAAATTGAGATGGACAAATTGGAACTATTAGCAAGTCGGTTGTTCATTGAAACTAGGGTGTAGTTATTCCTTCAAGAAATGGAAGTGCATTGTTCATAATTCAGTAACTTCATAGAAAGGGTAAGCAGGATATTTATTGAATGAGTAAATATAAAATCATTTACCTTTGGATAACAACAAATGTACTTCATATTAGAGATGGAGTTGTTCTGCACATGGGAGTAGTAAGCATTACACCTGATTTTAGATATAGAAAAGGGTTAGGTGTCTAATCTAAGAAACTTTTCTAGGCTATAAGGATAAAATAAGGGGAATTTTTCCCATCTTTTCATACTTTTAGAATCACTACAGTAATATGATACAGATTTAGTATGTTGTTACTTGCCACCCCTCCCAAAGTCAGGAAAACTAATATGGTATTTATGTGTATAGCACACACATATCACTGTATATCTATAGTAAAATCATATCAAGAGTCTGCCATGATATGGAGTGCCGTAATATACAGGAGTTGTAATAGAAAATATTGCCAGTTTTGAAATAGAGCTGAAGTGCAACTTCATTATTACTATTATGAATACTGTCCTAAAAAAAGTCTTTTCCATTCTGAATGAAAGTATATTACATAACCTTTTTCATTGTTGCTGTTTTCATTTTAGACTGTGAAACATATTGGAAAAACGAATGAGGCTTTCATATGTTTTCATTCTTCTCCTCTTTAGTTTCAGGTGTTTTGGTTTGGTTTGGTTTTTTGTTTAATGTCATTTGCTCTGCATCTTATCCCTGAACAAAACCCAACTCACTTACGAAAGTTTATCTTTATTCTTCCACAGCTTTTTAGACACATACAGTCTTTACAGGCAGCAAGGACAAAACACAAATAAGCAAACAAAAAATAGAGAAGCAGTTGAAAGTATGTTATGTTGACTAAAATCTAAACTCTTTCAGTAGCAAGCAAGTCATATAACCTACCATTCTCTGTAGTGTCTGTTTCAGAGTACTGTTCATCTAATCAGTAGATTACTTCACCACACATTTTATTCTTGTTGAACTTCAGTTTTCCGTATCTTGCAGTATCCAGCCTCATTCCATCTTTGGTGCATGCATCTTTCATGTATCTGAGAATAGTTGTTATAAATAAGCTTTAGGAGAACAAATCTTGTCAGATGAACTTGATTGCTTGTTTATGACAGAATTACAAAATTAGTGGCTGAAGGGAATGCATTTGGCATAATATATTTAGGTTTTAGTAAATCGTTTGATACAGTGTCTCAAAAAATTAGTTCAAATTGGCTAAGATATGAACTCAGCTTCATGTACTGAAAACTAACTGAACACTCATAAAGTAGGAGTAATAATAAGTGGCACTGAATGGAGAAGTCTGGGATTCAGAAGGCCAGCCAATATTGAGCTTCTTCATTAAATGTGCATGATGCTCTGATGGAAGGTTGTACAAAGAAAAATTAAAACCACATGGTCTAAGACAAGTAAAAAGGTTTGGGACAGAATAACTATCATTTTAAAAAAATTGTAATTGATTTCTCTATCTTCATGAAAACATTTGGACTATATATTATTACTGAAGGAGACAGAACATAATCACTGTTATAAACTCTTATTTTTCCCTCTTTTTGTAAATATACCTGGCGTTATACACTTTATATTTTATGTTATGCATTATCTACTGAATATTACTGTGACAGGACCTCCTGTCAACTAAGAATTTGCTGTGGATCTTCCTAAATCTTTGCTTAAGGTTTTAATCCTCAAAGAAAATCAAAATAACTATAGCTGTGAAAAAAGTTAGACATAATTAGAATAAAGACTAGCTCTATGACTTTCCCAGGGACCAAAGTAAGGCCAATCAGAGTGTAAATATCTTGTCATGCTTTTGACCTTTTTAAAAGATGGATTCAATATTTACCTTTCTCCAGTCGTTTAGAACTTCACCTGATCACTACAACCTTTCACAGATGATACAGAGGTTCCTGCAAGGATATCAACCAACTGCCTCAGCAGCCTTGGATGCAGCACATCTGATTCCATGTTGCTGTGTGGGACTGTGGGACTCCCTCTCAAGTTACTGCAGCACTTAAATTCATTTGTATTATATCCTTAAGTATTTGCCTGGGTCAATGTGGAAGACAGATAATCTGACTTATTATGATACAGTATATCACTATCTGGGCCAAAGTCAGTACTTCAGAATTTACAAAACTATACAGATGCAACATTATCGTTATATCATCATATTATATCCTATTACTGTATCATACACATGTGTAATGAACTTAAGCCAATCTAGATTTTCCAGTGTGTGAGAAGTGACTTGCAAATTCTTTAGCTTAGCAATATTTCTCTTCTCTTAGCTCTCCTTACTCCCCACCTTGAGGCTTTTTCTCTCTCCCCTTCATATTAGATTGTAAGTTCTTTGCAACAAGGCCTGTTCATTTGCATTTGCTCTATAATGTGCATGTTATGCTTGAGAGACACTGACTGTTCCGGTATACATGAGTGCTAGCTACAAGCACTGTCTCTGTTAGATGTACCTGAATTGAACTGTCAAATGGTAAGTAGTGTCTGTGGCAAGTACGCTAACTGTGAGTGGCAAAGAAGCCCTGGAGATTGATGAATAATAAATAACAGCTCCCCTTTCTTTGTTAGCAGTATGTCCTTGTTCACCTATGCTCATGCTGGACAGATGGTAAGCACTGAGGGTGAATTCCAGAACGCTGGCATGTGAGTGGAGGGAATGTCTTCACATGGGGAGACGTAACGTTAACTTAGTCTTTATGTCAGTGCAGGTATACCTTTAAAAGGATTGAAGCTCAGTCTTCTTTTCTGCTTTGCTATGTTTTTGCACTGACAGAGAAAAATAAAATGAGGACTGATTAGAACATGGGGTTATTTCACTACAGGTTCTGCACTGCCAAATCCAGACATCAATGAAATTTTGTAAAAAAAAGTAAGGAGTTATTGCTGATGTTGGTAAAATGTAAAATATTCTCTCTTTCACTTCTTTCCATATACTTAATTACCTCTTTCATGAAGTTGCTGCTGAGATTCTTAACAAGTATGTTTTGAGCTTCTTATCTGTACATATGTTTATGTTTATATATAATCAACAAGGAAGACATCCTACCCGAAAAGTCCATTACCAATGAGTGATTCAGATGGGTTTTAGTCTATTTAAGCTTGATTAAATTGTCAATAGTAAACTGAACAGTAACTTGTTAACAAAATAAGGAAGACTATTGCTCTGGATTAAATGCTGACATCCAGACAGTTGTCACTGGGTTTTGGTTCTACACAGATGTTATGCATGACCATATAAAATGTACTTAATCACCAAAGTTTTGCACCTATTCAAGTGTAGTGACTACTTGATCTTTTAACTAGTACAACCAATGTCTGATTTTCTGAGTCTGTGGGTCACTCTCATCTATTTTATTTACTTGCTCTTTCACTGGCAATGAACCATGACGCTGTAATGGAATTAATGAAAAAGAAATTGAATGTTGTGATTGAAAAATGGTCTCCAGCATTGAAAATAAACATGTCTACTTTGCTTGAGTACTTATATTCATTATCAGTTGGAGACCATTATCCAGTCACATCATTCAATACCAATGAAATTACAGGCTAAACTCTCGTCTTTGGTTCTAGCAACTTACAAACATTTGTGCTTAAGTTGTTTGAAACAAAGACAGGCATGTGAAAATCAAGGGCCAATGAAATGAAAAGAGTTGGAATTTTGGCCACAACTCTAGAATAAATTTTACTGCAATGTAAACAATACCTTATAGAAATTCAGGTTTTGACCCTCAATAAAGATCATGGTAGAATCCTACTATAACTCAAAAATATCAGCTCCTCTCCTTTTGCAGACTTGCGAGTCCTTAATTTTATGATGTTGTAACAAACATATTTCTATGGATCTGAGAGGTCTACAGCTCTGTAGACTTGCAGATAACATCACGTCCCTGAAGTCTAATCACTCCTTGACACTGATGGCAGCTTTATGAAAAGGGACTATAGTCTAGCCCCAAATGCAGTGTAATGTCACTGTGATTCTTCCATTTTAAGGCGGCTAATAGTAGCTTCTTAGAGTATCTTAGTGCAGGAAGACTGGTAACTACAGTTTTGATACCTTGAGGAAGAGCAGGAAAGACAGGCTAATTCCCCATACAAAAGGTAAATATACTAGCTCCTTAAGACTGTACAAAGATGTTTTCTGATTATTCAGTTAAATCAAAATTGTGGTCATGTTTCCATAGGACATAAAGTCCAATTACACAATTTTATGAATAGCCTTAATCAGCTTCACCAAGGTTCATACAGAATCATAGAATTGTTATGGTTGGAAGAGACCTCTAAGACCATCAAGTCCTACTTTCTACCCAACACCACCATGCCCACTAAACCATAGAATCATAGAATCATGGAATCATTATGATTGGAAGAGATCTCAAAGATCATCATATGTAGGACAATGTCTGATTTATGAAACTTGGTGGGCACTGACATCAAATAGATGCAGTTGGTCAGCACAGACAAGGCAGACACTCCTTGCAACACAATGTAGACAAAGTCCTGGTCAATATGTGGTCTTTCATTGGAAAAGCAAAGGCACTGTTACACTGAAAATACTGCTCACAGACAAAGAGGTAAAACACATTATATATAAGTAAAGTCAAGAATTTATTGTTACTACAATTGAAATCTTTGAAGTCTAATCTTTATTACTCCAGATCTAATTGTACAGAAAAAGAAAGAATGATGCAGTCAAAATTGTTACACACTGCTGAGTTTCCATCCCTTTTCCTGGTGTTATACTTACCCTCTTCGTCTGGGTCCCAAGGTCAGTGGTTTCATTCTGATGATGGTGATCGTGAGTTATGGTAACCAACAGGGGGTACGGTGAGTTTTAAGCATTCAAAGTCCTTAGTTGTGATGAATATCATGCTGATGTTGATAGTTTCTTTTTCCTCACTCTAAGATCCATGTCTTTTTTACATTATTTCTAAACGTTTTTATATGTTTTTTCGTGCTCTTTCTTCATTGGTCTCCATCTCCACATTACACCCGAATGTGCTACATATGTTCCCTTTTATGAATGTTACATATTATTTCTTTATTCTTTGTTACCCCTAAAATTAGTTTTGTCCAGCTCCAGCTCTGTTTGTCATTAACTGACCATGGATGAGTTGTTAACAGTCAGAAAGTCTCCAGTGGCAGAGTATGCCCTACCTTTTATCAATCCGTGCCTGTACTTCTCTACAGCACATCGCATGTCCCCACCTCTCAAGTCCTATGCTGTGATATCAAGTCTGTATTTCTCTACACTATGTCATTGTGTTAGTCATAAATACCTTATTCTACATAGAATAACTGCTTATTATTGCTATCTAGATATACCTGTGGTTGTACCATACAAAGATAAATAAAAGCAAAATGCACTTACTGCTAAACGAAGTAAAACAGAGCTGCAGGCGGGTCAAGAAAAGATCAAACAGTACAGGCCTTGCTAACCCCAGACTTCAGGTCTTGCAAACTCAGGATAAACTATGTGGCCTGCTATCAGTAGGGTCGATACAATATTACAGGACTACCACTCTTAGGGCACCAAGACTGGCTTTAATACTGCATTGAAGGTAGGCATGTAATTTCAAGAAGTTGTGTAGTCTTACTCAGCAGTCAATGGAGAGGAGTACAGATGTCCAGTGGGGAGTTGATCCAGTTCTGGGTTAACGTCTTAGTCACTAAGAAGCTGAGATGTACTAGGCTGTGGAGGTGTCTGTCTGTTTCTATGGGCCTTAGCAGGAACTTAAATTCCTAGCTTGGGTACTTGGATGATGGATGCAACTTATCTGGATGTCTGCAATTAGATGAGGTAACTCAAATCTAAATCTTAGGTAAGAAAGTTGTTAGGATAGAATTTTGAGAAACATTAACATCCTGCTTTATTGCCTCCATTTGTTTCTAGATTTGGCAGACTAATTCTATTCTAAATAAAACTTCACTTCTTGAGATGTGTTTGGTGATGGTGTTTTATCATAGGTACTATATGTGAAAAATAAATAATGGAAATAATGTCAGTATCTAATGGAATCAGAAAGCTTTTAATAAGTTGATTTGTTTCCATTACACCTTCTATCCATTGTTTCCTTTTTTTAGATTTTGTGTTGTTTATTTACATAAATGAGAAAGTCTTCTGGGAAAAAGTCTTTATTTGTATACATGGCACATGTATACAATGTATACATTGTATTATTGGATCCTGTTTCTGGTTTAAGATCCTAAATGCTACCATAGTTGTTATAATTTCATCATGCTTTCAAAAGTGCTCTATTTTAAAATGTATAAAAAGAATGTTGGCTGAAATGGCTCCATAGTCATTGCTATTGTATCTTAGTGTATCAGACACTTTCACATCTACCATCAGAAGACAGAATGAAACTACAGTTCGTATTATGAAATTTCTACCGGATGTATATTGGTGACTACCAAGGTTGACTGCATGTCCTACAAAGATTAATTTACAAAAAAAAAATCACAGGGTTATTTTTAGCAAATGCTGTAGTATCTTTAAAAAGAACAAGGGAATCAGACCTCTGTTTTATATCTCAGCTGGATATGTAGTTTGTTATCATCATTCTGTTTTATCCCTGATATTATCTTTTCCAAGAAAAGTATATTCACTTCTCACCTGTGTTTTATCAAGCACTGCCTCTGTAAAAATGTGTGACTGGGATTTCCAGTAAAGTTTACAAAGGCAGCCAGAATAAGCCATTCTAATTCTCAAAACATAGTTATATGATATTCCTTGGGCTCTTCTTGGGTATATGGCTGAATTTCACTCTTAAAAAATTCTCCAGACACAGTGAATAATAACTAACAAATGCATCCCATTTACACTAACAAATGAACAGATCATTCATCTCTGGGAGACTGTGCATATGGACTATTTAAATTGTCTTCACTTTATATTATTAGAAATATCTTTCTTAATTCGTT
The DNA here is from genome assembly GCF_000690535.1 of Cariama cristata. Lineage (NCBI taxonomy): Eukaryota > Metazoa > Chordata > Aves > Cariamiformes > Cariamidae > Cariama > Cariama cristata. Next base: position 14,834 of record NW_009611556.1, read on the forward strand.
TGGCATTTCATTATTTTAGTTCTCCTAAATAAATGAATTCTGAAAGGTTACAGTAGAGATTCCTATCAAACATCTTATCTGGCAATGAAGAAAGAATGGAAAAAAAGCTGCCTATGTGCATTGCAAACTCTAATCTAAATGTGTCATTAGATTGTGAACCAGTTGTTAATGCTGTCCTTGAAAGTGACCTTGTGCTGAAGATATATAGAAGGTTGCATTGAAGTCTTTATCTGAGCTGGCCTCCAAGCTTACTCATTCTCCACCTACTTATGGAGAAATGTGTCATTTAGATATTCATATTCAAATCAATCTAAGGATGAGAAAATACTTTCAAAAAACTTTGGCAGAAAGGCTTGAAAACACAGAAAGTACTTTTTGGAATAGTTTGTAAAACTTGTGTGCAGAAGTATCTGGTGTTAATTCAGGTGGAGAGAGAGGGTTGTGGAGTCATTAATCTCAGGGGTTCTAAGTGTAACTGGATCCTGGTTTTCTGTCTGACTGGGACTCATAAAGTATGCAGTTGCCTTTTCTTCGTTATGCTGGCAACTAAAAATTCAGGTTTTAGCACTTCAGTTTCCCTTCTGTGACACAGCACAACATACTGCATTTCCTCACACAGCAGAGCTAGTAGTTTGATTGTACTTACATGTATGAGATCCTTATATTCAAAAGTGGTGGGAATAATGAAGTATTTATAAGTGGGGTTTTTTAGGTGCTGAAACATATTGCAGAGGGAAGACATGTCAACAGGTGAGTTTTGGTGTACTGTATGAAGAAACATGATGCCTGTGCCTTCCACTGATGAGGATTCCTTTATATTGGCCCTTTGCGAAGCCTTCATATCTGAACTGGATAAACTACTAGATTAGCCCATGATTCTTAGATGTCATGAGCCTCCTTTTCACTATGAACTTGGGTAAGTAATTGATAAAAACACAGTAGATCACAGCACACCTAGAAACACAGTTGAATTAGCAGGGGGGGAAATGCAATCCTGGAAGAAAGCTCATTCAGTCTTTCTTTCTCATTTGCTCTTTCTTTCTGTTGTGAAGCATTTTTTCCCTGACATCCTAACAGTCAGGGCCAAAGCTTTCAGAAATCAAATGTGAACTCATTTTGAAATACCAGCAGCGTTTGAATTTTAAATTAACCTATTTACAATGAAACTATGCCTGCTGATTGCCATCATCTTCAGGAAAATTAACAGTAACGATCATTGGTGTCATAATGCAATTTCCCCGCAAAAATCACATAGGCTTCATTACTGTTTACATAAATTGTCATAAATACCAATTATAGCTGAACATAAAATGTAATGCTCTTTTTTTTAATCATAATCACACAATTGTTCTTCTAATTCATATGCTGGGGGAATAGGGTTTTGATTCAACCTTTCTTGTGAAGGAAATGTTTTGCTGGTAGTTAGTTTTGCTGTAAGTGCTTGTTGGCTTATTTTCAAATCCTCTCTCTCCCCCTTTCTCTCTTTTTTCCTCTATCCATTTGGATCACTTAGTCCTTGTCCCCTGTTTGCTTTGCCCTCTAATACACCAAAAGAAACGTGTAGGCGTGCTAACAGCAGATGGGGAAGACGCACTCCTCGTGTCCTCTAGACATTGGACATCAGGCTACAGAGTGAGAAGTATTTCCGGTGGGGATTTATAACATCATTTTGTGCAATTACGTAGAAGACCCCATAAAGGAATAATGTAATAATAAACCTGTTAAAAGTGCAAATTTGTTGCACCAATTTCTGTTTCTCTCATAAGTCAGCAAAACAAAGAGCTGATAAAGGGAATGACATGTTAAATTACTAAATTTAAAAAACAAAGGCCAGAAGAAAGGGTCTGGCTTTATTTTAAGCACTCTGTTTGCTACGTATATTTTTGAGTAACTACATTGTAACTGTCAACTGCATGCTATATAAGCAATGCAAGGTAAGTGCTGTGTAATTGAAGGATAATTATCTTGTTATTTCTGTTTTCCAGCTTGAATAGCAAGTATTGAGCCCAATTCTGCCTGGACTTCAGTGTCTGCTGTCGACCACCGAACAACACCACCTTAGACTCTGTGTGTGTGTGAACATATTCATATATGCACAAATGTGCATATATATATATATGTGTGTGTGTGGACAGTAATTGACGAAATTATAATTACATTATAAATTGAGGTTACTCACTTGAGGATTTTAATTTCTGAAAGGAACAGTTCTTTCTCCTGTGTTTAATGGTGTGCTTACACCTCTACTGATCCTGTAGCTCAAGTTACAGTCCCTCATTGTGTAGATTAGGTGGGATTAAGCTCAATTTCCAGAGAAGAGAAAGACAGAAAATCACTGAATATCATGCAAGATAGTCTGGCACTTTGATAACCTTTCCTAGAGAGAAAGAGAATCGGATGCTGAAAAAATATTGGGTTTTCTGATGCTATTCCAGGCTTTAGAGCAGAAAAATATGTTCAGAAAGACTAGAAAATCTGCCTCAGATGTTTTGCTAGTCTGGGTAGCAGTCCAGAATTTTCTCACTGAGTTTGACATATTCAGTATATTTGTTCCCTTATCCACCTTGCCCTTACTAGATCCATGCCAAGCACATCTGTAATGCCTGCACAGAACAGTTTTTTTTTTTTCTTTTTTCTAAACATCCTCGAGCAGCCACATTGTTAATCTTATTCGGTTTTTCTCCTGTGGTATAAATTCTTAGGGTAATCTTGATCCATGTTTCTTTACAGGAGTTCGATGAAAAGCACTCAAGCATGTATCTTCAAATTATGGACCATCCATTGTCAGATGGAGCAGATTCATCTGCAGGTCTATTTGACAATATAAAGTAGAAACACTATTTTTCTTTTGACATAATGAATGGTCCCTCTATAATATGGATAAAATATTTCTTGCAAAGATCCCACCATCTTTTTTTTCCTCCTTTGTTTGTGACTGTATTATTTTGTAGCACTGAACCTAATCTGTAGATTTCAAATAAACTAGGTTATTAGTTGCAAATTTACCAGCTGTAGATGTTACAAACAAACAAACAAACAAAAACAGAGTGCTAAAAAATCTGTGATATTTTGAAAATAAGGTGAAATATTTGATATGACAGCTGCAGTATAATGAATCTGATCCTGCCACATCAAAGGTAATGAGGGTCTCAATTTTTTCAGGGAATATTGGATGATTACTAGTGGACACGTAAGTGAAGTGTCCTGGATCTTGAAATTTTCACTTCAGACCTCTTTTCTGCAAATCTTCCCTGAAGTCAGTGGATGATATAAGGACATAACAATTCTACCTTTGGTATTTCATTGAATTGTTGGCACAATCAAAGTATTTATAAAGCTGTTGAAAATATGTGAGGCATTCAGCACTGGTATATTTAGGTCTGTGAACTTTCCATGGTGATATTCTGCTGCGATAATCTCCATAACTGAAAGTACAGGTTGAAGATCCACCTTTTGATGCTTTCTGTAATAAGTGACATTTTGTGTGCATTGGCTTCAAAGGAGATATATAGTCCACCATCACCACTGAAAACTTAGGAGAAATATATATACAGTAAAATAGGGAATGCAGTACAATAATTATTATTGAGGAATAAAGAACACCACTAGTAAATAGGTGACTTAGCTAAGATCATAAAGAAGGCTGTGAAGGAGTCCATAGTTCTCAGACAATGTTTAACACTTCCATTTTTCTTTCACAAAGCAATGCAATAAAGAAAAGCTAATCTTCTCTCTCAGTAGGAAACAATCATCTTGGCCCATCAGCAAAGTGGTGTTTTTCATAGACAAAATGCATGTATGGAAAGCATTAAAGTGGCTTGAAAATCCATTTGTTTTTAAAAAGAATTTTAAAGAAAATCTGGGCATAGCTTCTACATAAAGATTGCTTACTCATAGCAATGCAATATAATAAAACATATTTTTAATAGATATCTTAAACCAGTGAAGTTATTTTTTCTGAAAAATCATGTCTTTCTCCATTTTTCTTACATTTAACACAGACACAGACAGACACAGACACACACACACAAATTCCAGTCATTAATTTTTCATAGGCTAATTCTGATTTAAGTGATTGTATGGAGAGGTCATAAATATTAATTAATCTCATCATTGTTAGAGAGTTTGTTGATATAAATAACCATCATGCTAATTTTTCTGCACATAGTTAACTTGTGACATTGGCTATGACTGTTGTTACCCTCTTCCATCTCTTGCTACTATTGTCTGAAATAGGAATGTACATTTTTAGGAATGGAGGTTGTCTATCCCTTTGGGGTCAGTAAGTTTCTAACATAAGATTCATTTCAACCAGATAAGACTGTGTTGAGAAATTACAGTAGTTCGATCTGTATTATGTTTTCTGGTTGTGCAATGTGCCAATATTTCAGTCCTGAGGGTTCAAAATGGATTTCTCAGTCTTCTTGTCGGAAGAAACATTTTCCTACCTCCATGATATTTAAATGCAAATATTTTTACTAAAATAATTGAATTAAAGAGACAATGTACTTATCTATTCCTTCCTTTTGTGAATGAATAACTGAAATCACTTTTGAATTTTCAGTTCATCAAAATCCATTTGTTGTAGCAGTAACAAATGTCTTTGGTGAAAATTTTGACAAAATTACTACCACTACTACTACTAAACCCTAAAATAAGCTAAAATACTATAAGAAAGCATTAGGGAAGAAAAACCACATTTCTTAGAAGAAGTTGTCATTCTGATTGAGAATAACATTATCTTCAGGAAGGATCCAAAGACTGAAAATTACCATCACATACTGTTTTCAGTTGATTAGTCATGGTGTGTGCAACAGATTAGTCAAGTAACATAGCATGGTTATAGTGTCTGATTTGAATTCAATGATATACAAAGAATGACAAATAATGAACACAGAAAAAAAAGAATAACAAATAATAAATTATCTGCACACATGGGAATTTCAAGGTTAATCCAATACAAGTTGAAATAATGAGAAGATTCACTTTTTACTTCAATAGAATTTGGATCAGACCCATGAGTTATTGTATAAACAACATTAAACTTTAATTTCTTTAAATATCTGTGTAATAAAAACTCTTATCAATCAAAACAAATAAAATAGAAACAAAAGAGGCTGAAACTGCATACTGAAGAGTATCAAAGAGTTTGAGAGTTTAGGGAAATATCTCCTGTTTTTTCCAGTTGCTTTGTGGTTTGGTTTGGTTTTGTTTTAATTTTTGCTAGTATTAAACTATCTCTGTTAATTAATTTGATAAAATCGGTTTCAAGAAATGTATCTGTGGCAGGGATGAGGGTGATTATTCCAAATCTAGAATCTTGATTGTTGGTCTAGAAGAGGTCAAAAAGTTTTTCCTTTCCAAGTTGGGATTTTGCCAGAACTATTTTAGAGGATGTCTAATTACTAATTTAAGTGCAACACAGTGCACAGAATAGTGCCTAAGGAGCTTTTTTGTTGTTGTTGGTAAACATTTGTGAGAAATACTAACAAAAAAAGAAGTTACTGTCTTTCTAGTTAATGTAAAATTAAATTCTAGAATTACACATAATTAATGCATTTGCAACTGCTTTGTGAAGGATCAAAATTTGATTTCTCCAATTTGGTGAAAGAGAATGGAAACATGGAAAGAGGGATCTCTGAAATGAGTTAAGAAGTCTTCTCTTGGGTTACCATGCTAGTTGCCTGTTATTGCAACAAAGACATCTTTTGCTCTGTTGTAATTTACCGAGTTCCATCTTAACACTATTGCATTTGGAATTCTCTACCTAAACTTCTACTGCTTTAAGGGTTTCAGAAAAATGTTATGACTTCCCTTATGAAGTTCTTTAACGCCATCATTATTAGTGAGCTTAATTGCTCTGTACAGAAAGGAGTCACTTCCTCATTCAGCATTTTATGGTACAAAAGACTTTCTTTTCTCATTTACACTTGCAAAAGTGTAATTCAAGCCTTTGTTCTGGCACTTCCAAACTCCTTCTTATGGTGGATCTTTTCATTGATGCTATATAATATTATGATACAGTTCTATTTTACCCAGTTTCTACTGATCAGGTTTTCAAGGGCACACAATATATCCTTTACAGCATGGCAACTTCCATTTGCATTTGTAGCTCCTTCCCATGCTGTGCCTCTAGTGAATATACACAGCACAACATTTTTTTTACAAAGCTCAGTAACAAAATCATTGAGAAAGAAGAGAGTTGAGGCAAATGTTTGAGGAATAGCATGAGCCATCAGACACATTAAGTCATGTGCACTTCCCCAGAGTTTGTTGTGGTCCAAGACAGAGAAGCCTCTGGAATAAACTAACAAACACCAGCATTATGCATTGCTTGAAAGTTAACTTTCTGGATGGGTCTCTGTTACCTAGATGTTTATCCCCTGCCAGTATCTAACTTAAATGCATTAAATAGGTGGTTTAAGAATTCCCTGAGTCATTAACTGGGAATAGTTAAAGATGTTTCTCATGAGCAAAGAATCTCTTTCTTACTGTAAACAGCAGAAGAGGTAAAAGAGCGATTGAAAGGTACCAACCTACCCTGATTGGAAAACTAGAGTGATTTAGCCCAGAGTCTATAAGCCATCATCTTTCCTTAAGGAAGTTCTGACAGTTCAGCATGGGCTGTGTACAGAAGCAATAGCTTCAACCAACAAATTCCCAGTGCCCACAATATGCATCTTCAATGTTGACCTTCTGCATGAAAACAGTAAAAGGGAAGACAAAAGAAATTTCACCATTCAGTTACACTTATTCAGTGATACAATAGACAAACCACATTTTTTTAATATTGCATGTCGTCAGCCTCCATCATTATCAAATTTCTTGTGTAACAATAAAACAAGTCAATGAGAGAATTGATCTTACATGAAAGTTATGCATTTTAAGGAGACTCTACCACATTTGTATTTTATCAAATGTTTCCTAATGATGTTCTATAATACAAAATTAAATATTTCTGTCTCCATTGTGTGTTCTTGTTCATGAGTTGGACATTAATCATTAACAATGTACCTGCTTGTTTATTTATACTAGATGTGATTATTTATATTCTGAGTAGTTTGCAAGGTCTTTAACTGAATTGCCTAGCCATTTTTATGAGTTTAAGATTGTGTGGGGAGAAAGGAAAAGTTATTGAACTCATTTCCCTGCTCTTGTAATGGAAACCATTTTCTTTATTATTTTATTAAAAATAAATTGATTTTTTTAAAAAGACAAGAAATAAGAGAGCTATAAAAGCATATGTTTACACCTACTACTCTTTTCGTTACACTGGAAAGTGTCTAGAGCAACTGCACTTTGATATGAATGTTATATGTGTACTTAAAGCATGTTCATATTCCTATCGCTGACTATTTGAGTGGTGGAATTTTAACACACTTTAGGTTCTTTGCTACATCTTTTCTTTGTTAAGGAGTGAAATTTATCTAACTGGTTATATGCCTTACCTATCTCACTGAAAGTTGTCTGGGTTTTCCCTATACTTACTGAAAACAAATAAGTAAATTTAGATAATTCATATAGTCTTATCTTCAGGGAAATGCTTGAGATAGATGAGATAAACAATGCAGCAAAATACTTAACTCTTTCAATTAATTAGGGAAATATCTCAGGCACGCTTTGTAAAACAGGGGAGTTTGGTAAGAAGAATTTTCTCCTCTCCAAATTTCTATCCATTGTCCTTTGATCAGGCCCTATGAGCAATATCAAGTATCACTTTACTAATGATAATGATAGGATATAGTAACAGTATTATGATTACTTTGAGTATACTTCTATTTAACTTTTAGCAAACATTTAGCTTTTAGCAAAAGTCACATTTGTTGTGAACTACATATTTACAGAAGTTTGAACAAGAACAGACAAGCAAAGAACTTTACAGTTAATACAGCTTTTAAGGTTCCACAGTAAATAGACTTTACCTGAGTGCTTACTAAGCAATATGTTGTGCTTTTGCAAACACTTTTGGTTTGCGTTTTTTTGCGTGGATTTTTTTTTAATGTGGATATTTGAACCTAAAATTTACTGCAGACTGTCATATAGTAACAGAATTTTTCTTCGCTTATTTAACTTAGCCCGAGGTCTTAGATCAAATCTGTGATTAAAAATTGATCCCCTCCCATGGTGTAAGGATCTTTATTTGAATCAGATATTAGAATACCTCATTAAATAACCAAAGTAATTTTTTTTATTTGCCTTAACTATAGCTATAGCTAGGCAATGCATTAACTGATCCTACCCAGTCTATTCATCCAGCTCTGCCTCCCTCTGATTTTTTTCAATTATTCTTGATTTCACCCATGTATTACATACATCTAATACACTTCAAGATGTGTTTATTTCTGTAAAAGACATTATAGTAGTTCATCTATATTCTGTTTTTTTGTTGGAGTCCTCACACGGAAGAAGAAAAAGTTTATTGGAAAATTACCTAGGAATGACACTTAGAGAGGGATTCATCTTTCTTTACTTTATATGTCTACAGTGTAGAAATCTGCAGCTCATCTCCTTGATCTAAACGTGTTTAGAATTTACTCTGAATTTTCACATACTCTCTATTTTAGAGGACTACTTTAGGATAGAGAAATTTTGTCTGAGCTGTGGCTATTTCTCTACACTGATTATACAGTGATGTTTTGTAAGTGAGTAGCCCAGATAAAGTTGTTTATAACTTACATCTGATTAGGTAAACCCTTATTTGAAGTAGCTTTTTTTATCTTTTCCGTGTCATATATCACAACGGCCTGAGACCAGTAAAGTGGGATAATTTAATTCAAGATTCAGAGATATCAGACTAAGAGTTATCAGTATTAAGCGATTTTACTTCTAATCAGTAGTGTGCAAACTAGCCAGTTCCTTGCCATATTACAGTCATAAGAGAAATGTGTAACCTATTCAATTACCATAATAATTTCCTAACAGGCCTGAGGGTTTCTTTTGGGAATTTTCTACTTCAGCGCTGTCCGCACATAGACAATGCACAAGTCCTCATGAGTTTCAGACAATACAGCTGATCTGGGAGAATACAGAAAATACAGACAAGATGCAGAATTAATTCTAGGGAATGATAGAGCCAGAATCATACAACAATAATAATGCAAGGCCCAGTGGCAGTAAAAGTAGCACAACAGTTAAAACAATAACTATGAGCTTTAGAGGAGAGAATTTATTTGAGCTCCACCTCTAAGTCCCTGGTCTGAATCCAGATCTAACGAGACTGACCAAATGTCACTCTAATTACACAGCGATAAAAGTTCCAGAGTAAAATGAATTCCACAGTCTAAACTCAGCTCCAAGTGGGCATTTATCTTCATTACGAGCCCAGCATTTATTTGGCACAGTCTGTACTGCTGTCTTTAACAGAAGTTCATAAGTTAATGAACAGGAAGATTGAAATATTCGCCTAGTGCCTAGTACCACATAGCCCAGACTGGGGAAGCGGATAGTGTGAAGGACTTCATCTTCACATCCTTTCCTCTCCCTTCTTCACATACAGAATGGATTTGCTTCTTGCAGATTTTTCCGTCGTTAAAAAAAAAAATATTTTCATGCGATAAAATATGCAAGTGATAAAGTCCCTCTCTTCCCGCCCCTCTCATCCCTTCCCATCCACAAACATGTCACAAAGATTCAGAAGTTTTAGATTGCTGTTGAAATGAAATGAAAAAAAAAGAGATGGAAACATTTCAGGATCAGGTAGGAAAGTCTTTCTGCTCCCTTACTTAATTCCTTCTTTCCCGTCAGAAAACCTTCCAAACTTTGGTTGATGGATCCACAGAGTAGTAAGTACATTGGTCTGTACCATAGATTCTGTATTTCCTTCTGTTTCTCATACTTTTTTTTTTCTTTTTTTTTTCCTTACATCATTTGATTTTCTGATGGACAGCATAAAAACACTTTAGTCTTCTATTCACATTCTGCCCATGCATGTCTTAGAACAAATGATTCATATCATCCAAGGCTTTTGCTGATGCTGTATATCTGGAAAGCAACATTAGTATTATAAGGAGGAGTAATAGCTTGCTTAGGAGTTTGACGATCTGAAACAAGGAGGGAGCTGACTAGGCAGTGATTTGAAAATGTTTGGACTGGTAGTACTAGCAGGAACCCAATCTTTTTTTTCCTCTTTTTGACTGTAATATGAAGTAGGGTAGATGGAGATGTCAATGTTTTAGAATCACAGGCATTAGACTTGAGCAATGCTCTTTGGTCAGGACAGAGGCAATGCCAACAACTAGTCATATTCTCAAGTGCACCGTGAATTCAAAGTAACTCAGCTGAATCCTGTAGTATTACCTTGCATATACACAAATAGAACTAAGAGCTTCTTTATGTCCTCCTCACCACTTAAAATGAACTTCTGTCACATCCAAATTTTACCGTTCAGAGTGTGTAAGATTAATTTAAAAGTCATTTGATCCTATACCTTGAGCAAGCTTGCAGTATTACTAGAATGGTCAGAGAAAAAGGAGCATCATGTTTTGAGAAAAGACTGAAGGAATTTCTTTTGTTGAAACAAGCAAAATTAGGCTGATGTGGAACAGAGACAAAGAGAGGAAAAGCAGCTACTTGAGCTAAAGGTAATTTTAACACAGAAAAAATCAGTACAAATGACCACGAATAAACTATATTTAGTCCATTAATAGACTTTTATCCACTGGGATCTAGAAACCTTTCTGGAGAACCACTTCTATAACAACAGTGGGGGAAAAATAATAACTGGTTTTAAAATGATTGCTCTAAGTTTACAGCAATGGTTATATGCTATTGGCAGCAGAGATGGGTCTAGATGGACAAGGACACCCATTCCACTTTGTATCTTTAGGCTAGTATATAGCCTGAGGTAGATATCTCCTATCTCTTCCATTGATGCTATTAAATATCCTAATTAAAAAAAAATTCTTTACAAATTGAACAAGGAGAAAGATCTAGAAATTTCTTGCAACAAGCTTCCAGTTTCTACTTCATTAAGCTGACCCACAAGCATGCTCTGACTATGAAGTTAGCAGACAGCAGCACCTCTTGGCTCCTAATGGTTTTTGAATATCATATTCTTAAGTCAACTCTCTCCATGCCTTACATCAACCCTGTCACAACCCATCTAAGAGCTCTGACTCATTCTGCTGAAGCACTTAAAATAAGGTGCTATCCAATACTGAGATTTGCCACATGGCTAGACTATAAGCAACTTTTCAAGTCCATTGACTTGGACTCTGAGTCAGAAGTCACTTACAGGATTTAAGAGCATCCATAAATTTAACTGTTCTCTTTCTACTACTTTCTCTTATACAGCAGACAGCACCTTTATTAAAGAGCCTTAAAATGCTTTTCTTTACTTAGGACATTTTATTTATTCTTCAGGCTGTCTCAGGCAGCCTGTAAACTCCATTGTCAAAGACTACCTCTTAAAAACATGCAAAAATTATCCGAACATACTAGCACTTACAATTTAATTAATGTCTTATTTTCTTTTCTTTTCTTTTTTTCCCTCTTCTTCTTTTGTGTTTTGAACATTTACACTTTTTACTTTTTATTTAATTCAGGTAAATCACCTTTTTAATTAAATAACTCTTGATTCTGGGAAAAAAGAAAAAAAAGCAAAGCAAACAAGTAAGATGAAGGTGAATGAATAGATGTAGATATAGTGATGGTATGGAGGCAAGGAGAAAGAGTTCTACCGTTGACCTTTTGATCACTGATGTGATAGAGATGTAGGCGTCAAAATGTTTCTTCCCATTTGAAGCCAACACTTGTGGCTTATTTGTAGACAACAAAGTATAAATGATCTCACATGGCCTTTACCAGATACAGGCACAAATCAGAAGAGTTGAAGGTAATACCATGTACCGTTGAATTTTCTTAAGAGTGACTATTAGCTATGTAACTGGAACATGGCAAAGAGCACTGAAACATTAACCATTGTCCTTTCATTGGCCTTTCTTCTCCTCTCCTGTGGGAAGATATTTCCAGGACCTTACCCTGCTGGTAAATATCAGACTTTGCATTCTGTTACTTTGGGCCAGAGGGGTGGGGGGAGAGTTTGTATACTTTTAATTTTCTCAATTAGACCAACAATATTCTTTTGCCCTCCTTACCAGTGTTAAACTGCGCATCAGGTGAGGAAGATTGCCAAAATCTTTTCAGATAAATAGATCTGGTGATTTCACCCAAATTATGTGACTGCTTTTTAAGAGTAAATATTTGCACAATCTGTATTTTACTTTACAAGAGATTTAAGGCACGATCTGTCTTGATGTTTGTGCTTGTACAATGCCAACCTACTGTCAGTATTAAAAAAATAAACTCTCATTAAAATTATAAGTAACGAACTGTTCTGATAGCTTTGTATGGGTATCTGTTCTTAAGGAATTAGTCCTACAGTTTTAGTCCATTTTACGTAATTTAACACTACACAATAATAAAACAGCCTTCTCATGATCTCAATTTCTTGTGCCTCTTCTACATCAGATTTGCAATATAAGAGATACTTTTTACCCTACAATTAATTTGAAAATTACACATATTTTTCCAAGAAACTTTATTCCAAGAAATGCATCAGTTCAGTATATTTCCTAATTTATTTGGGTCCTTGTGAATTTTCATCTGATAGACATAAAACTGTAAGATGATAGCATTGAAATGCAAGTCACAAGCCTCAATTAGGTACAATCAGAAATCATGCGGTGACTTCATTAAGTATCATTAAGAATGATCAAAATATTGCTCTTAGGAAAAATACATCAAAAGCATGCATTTACACATTGATTAAACAGGATCTGCAATTTCTAAAATCTGATACGAGAAAAAAGAATGTAGTAAATTAAGTGCTCATACCCTACTTAGCAACAAGGGACTGCTTAGCAACCAACAAAGTGAAAAATAATGGATATGGCAGAGTACAAACTCTCAGCCCCCTTCAAAATCGAAGTGTTGGGCAGCCACAGACAGAAACTGAAAGAAATTGCTAGAAAGAGTAAAAAAAAAAATAAATAAGTCTTCAATAAATTTCACTCATATCAAAGATAGTTAATTTGACCTAAGAGAGAAGCAACTGGCAACTATAAGCCACTGAATAATTGTTACAGTCACAATTCCTCAGTCAACTGATCTCCTAGTCCATATTCGACATCTCCAGTTAAACATCCACAAAGTCTTTGTCCACTATGCCTGAGTGTGGGCTCCACATTCCCTCTTCATGTGGTTTCAGACAGTTCGGGCTACAGCATCTGTACAGAAAGAATCCGCTTCTTAACTGGTCCTTCTGATATGCTCATGATTCCCTGCCAGATATGAGCAAGATTCATGCCAGTTGTCCAGATAAAACGGAAAGCAAAAGATAGAAGTTTTGCAACTGGGAAGTCTGAGCTTAATTACTTGAAATAACATAAGTTTATAGATAAACCTTTCAAGAAAAGTTCTCTTAGATCTCGGTTTCCTAGCTGTCATCTTCCTCCAAATGAAATCCTTCAAATCTTTCTCAGAGTAAAATCTTACAGTCCTTTGACTTTAACCTTTTAAGCACTTTTGAACAGAAGTGAGTTACTCTTTCTCTTAGAGAGATGAATCACAAAAAATACCCTGTTACTTGCCTTGCTTGTTTTCTCAGAAGCTTGCTGAAGCAGGATTATATATTTGAATCACTGATTAGAAAATATTTAAAGATTATGGAAGTGTACATGATCATCACTGGGTAGTCTGATTCCATGTGGTCTGTCCCAGACAAAATGATGAAGATGCTCTAGTGAGATACACAGACCTCTGAAAAAGCTGTGCAGGGAAATCCCTTCCAGCACACAGTCCTGCAAATGGTTCAGGTTGAACCTAATGGGGCTTATCTGCATTTTCAATATAAGCATAGATTGGAACATGCTAATAACACGGTAATTATTATATTGGCTAAGACCCATAAATCCCTCAAAACCGATGTTTTTTATTTGATGGAACATTTTCCACATGGTTACTTGCCTACATTGTGGTCACTAATGTTAGAGACTGGCTTACTCCCTGAATATATGAATCTTTAGAACCTTTCTAAATTTTTATTGCTGTTATTTGCTTAGGATGACAAGGGATATTTGTGATATGTATTGACATATAAACTTGTCTTCTGTAGCTGTTTAAAATCTTGTCTTAGGAACTTCCAGTGTCTATGAATTCTACCATGTAAATAAACATATTCCAAAAAGATATCTATCTTTTCTGCCACTCTTTATAATTTTCTCTTTCTTCTAATTCAGTTATGACCCCTTTATAAAAGAACAAGATCTCAGTCTTTCCTCTCTGGATTCAACACTTGGCCCCAAAAAACCTGTTTTATTCAAAAATCTCAAAGTAGATAACAAATATTAAAAGCAATATTTTCTAAACTGATCTCAGATTTTTACTTGACTCCTGTAAGGGAACTACAAATCTGAGTAGGCATGAATGGATACGCATTGCCTAAGATTTACAAATTACATTTCTCAAGATCTTTGTGCAGTATTCAAATGTTGTTACATTTGCTTACAGCTGATTAAACTCAGGCACCAAGAGGTTAAGTGGCTGGCTGAAGGTTGTAGAGCAAAGCAATTGCAACACTATGAGCAGACCCCAGGGTCCTAGTTTCCAGAGTCGTGCTGTATCTGTTGTATTGATTCTCCATTTACAACCACTCCAATGTGTTAATGGGCTACAAAACTAATGGAATATTAAAAGAAGCTTAAGAACTTTATCTATGGAGGTTGGCTGGCCACGTAATTCTACAAAAGGAGGTTTAAAAAAGAGAGAGAAAGAAAGGAATAAAAGAAAAAAGGAAAAATGTCAGAACTGATTGATTAAGGGAAGAAGTAGGTACCTGAGAAATGCCTGGTCTGATGCCAGTACTCGTTCAGGTCAGAGAGGGCTATTTTTAAATTATTTGGTATTTTCAGAAATTGATCACTTGGCTAACACATTAAGAAGTAGCTCTACACATTCATTTAATGGGCCAGTGCCTCTTGTACAGGTCTGGAGCAGTCACATTCAATCTCATCTACTCCTCGTTAAGTAGTGTTTTCTTCTTCAGTGTGTTTATTTACTGCCAATGCTGTAAGCATAAAATATATAACAAAAAAATAAATAATAGTTTAAATAGTCTTTCAGCCATATGGGCCTTCAGGACAAGTGACTTCCCTTCAGGCCTTGTGAGCTCACTTAGGGCTCAGATATCAATTTTCATTCTTTCATATACCTGCAAACTGAGCAATACTTTATTTTCATACGGTTAGTCTTTTAATATATAGCCATCTCAGTCTAAAGCCACCCTGAAACAAAAAATGGTGAGTTCTTACAATAAGCAAAGACAAATGAATAATGAGTCATTTTAACTTGATGACATTGTATGTACTGGACTAAGAGCAGAGTATTTTAGGTGAGGGAAAACAAGTAAAAACTTTTGGAGAATAACTAAGAATCTGCTGATGTCTTGATTAATGTGCAGGTAGGGATTGGCTATTGGACTATTTCACATTTTTCACTGATTTTCCCAGACAAGATGATACTCAGAGCTACATTTCTAAGTAATGGCATCTCCATTTTTCTAAAAGATGTTTATAATATATAAAATTATAAAAGATGTTTATAATAAAGGCAGCCCTAATCATAATAATTATTTTTCTTAGCAAAATTGTCAAAAATTACATGCTCATGTGATGCTGGGAATAGCCAGATGGCTGGAACTAGATAAAACATTTCAGTTACAGGAGTACCCTATTTTGGTGTCACATCAGAGTTTCAGGAAAACTCACAGAGGAAGGTTGTAACAGTAAAAAAAAAAATACATCCTAATCATGAGAAACTGCATTCTCAGCATGAATAATATAGATCTTACCTGCACTTAGGCCTGACTTCCACCTTGTTGTTAATAAAACAGTATGACAAAAAAGCTCAAGCATCCTAGCCAGTGAGGGAGAAACAAATTTTCAGTCTCTCAAGTTAGATGGTTAATTTTTAATGTGGGTATTTGGCTTATGTTCCCATATTTAGAAAGGTTCCCCTTAGTCTTTTATTTCTCTAAAAAGGTGATCTTGCAAGGTTTGGCATGACTTTGCTATTACCCTCGATGAAAGCCAGACTGATGCAAATCATGAAACAGGCAGTCTTCTGCTGTTGCAACAGCATCTTAAATTATTTTTCTCTAGAAGCTGTTTACTGATTATCTCTACAGAGTGTATATAAACAACTGTTCAGGACAGTTCTATTTGGTGAGGGCTGTACTACAAGAAAACATAGCACACTCTCCAGGATATGCCATCCCATACATCACTCCTCCTTGCTCATAATGTATGCTGATTCTGTTTCAGAATTAATCTGATCTTGTAACAAGCTGAGATCTACTTTGGACACAAGTTTTCCCTGCATGCTTGGGTTAAAAATCCAGGCCTGAAGTTACATTTTACGTCTCTCAAAAGATGCTCTAAAGATCCTCTAATTCCATACTACCATAAAACACAATGAAAAATCAATTGATTAATGGTTTTACTATTTTATTATCTTGAATATTATAATGATGATGATGATGGAAAACAAAACTATCATCAGCTTCAATGATACCTTATGAGTTACCTTTCTATTTCATTTCCTCAGCAGAAGGTATATAATTTTGTTTTTTCTGGAACTGTTAGCAATTTTTTATAAATATCAAATATTGACTTTTTGATAAATAAGTAATTCATAAATTATTACAGAAAATTGAATGAAAAAGCAATGTTGCAGAATTAGACAGAGGTGATGGAACAGTCTTTGCTCCTTTATGTTAAGGGGATGTGCAGAAGTCGTTGCTTCTTCTGATCAAATTCTATGAGTTCTAGTCATCCAGTTTTTGGATACTCACTAAATGGTTGCTCTGAAGTATATTTCTATACCAAGTTACATTTCAGTAGTTTATTTCAGTTTTCTTGAGCATTGGCTATGCCTCTGCTGTTCCTTAAGTCTTTTAAAAGAAAAAACATAGTTAAGTTTTTCTTTTTTCTTCTGTTGTACATATCTGGCCATTGCAGGACCTCATTGCTTTCCAAAGAGACTGTATGGATGGAGAATTAGAAAAGAGCTATCAGGTCATATTCCTCACGCCCAGTGTTAAGGCTCAGCATAGACCTCATTATTGATTGCTTGCTAGACCCAGAGGTTTATCCTTTCCAGTAATAAATATTTCCATAATCTAATAGATCTCACAGCAAGGCACATGCTGTAATATTTTAACACTTTTTTGTTTCCTCGATTTCATCCTACCATTCCTAATTATACCCCCTATGAACCTCTTGCTGAATCTCTTTAATTGCACAATTGTATATTTTCTTTGAACTCAGTCAAATGATATCTACAGAATTCAGCTCATCAGGCTTTACATTTTCTTCAACATGGAAGAAACTACTCATCTTTCCTTCCACAAGAGCTAAAAAAACCTCCAATGTACCCCCAAAGGATGGTTCTGGTTTAGAGGAGTTCACAATCCAGGATTGACATTTTCAGGGAAGGGGGATGTGACATTTGCTACAAAGCATTAAAATCCTGATTCCCTCATATTTAATACTTGCAATTATGTATTATTTAACTTTCTGAACAAAATTTCTTTATATGCCACTTTAGAAATAACTGGACTTGTTACTCATTGCAATGATAATCATTTGCATGTCTACTCATCAAGAATTTGGAACCTGTCTCTATAGGTCGGGATCCTAAGACACAGAAACACTATGGAACTCACCAGAGGTCAAATAAATCATTGCTGCTGGGAACAGAAACAGCATTGCTTCTGTTTCACTGAAAATGTAGCATTTCACTGTCATAATCTTCATTCTCAAAGCCACATCCTGTTGTCATTGAAAAAATTTATTGTTTCCAGACATTAATAAGGAAAAGCTCTTGTATCTTGTATTTTTGGGGCATGAATTTTCAAACATGCCTACATTTGTATGTAACTCATGAAACTCTGGGATCATTGAAGATTTTTGTCAATGTCTAGTGGTCATCCATATGTCCTGATATAAAAAAGACTGCCCACCCAATAACAACTTCATTATGGATGTCTTCATCGACACATTCCTTCAAGAAATTTTTACACCACTATCTTAACAATTGTCATTATAAACCTAGAAAGTCTGTGAATTAATACCTAGGTGTATAATAAGAAGAAAATACAGTTAAAAAGCATGATATTTTCTTTGTAAAGTTAAAATAAACTTAATTGTTATTTTCATTCTGAAATGTATTAATTTATAGTTAATACTCTTACTGTCATTAAAAACACATAGAAAATACAGATTTTTCTAAAAGATAGTGGAGGTTAATTATTTAAAGGTTCCATTTCATAGCTTCAGAAGAAGAAAATAAACAAATTCATTATTATTAATTGACAATATTTTACCAGCGTATAGGGGCCCCAGTGAACTAAACATTATGCAAGCCACAAAACACAAAATTAAATCTTGACTCTGATAAAATGAGTACAATAATTCTATCAAGTTCACTGAAAATTTCATCCCTGGCTAGAGGCAGTCCCTCTTCTGAAGAGTATGTAAAATTTAGTCCCCAGTTTTGCACACACACAATGTGCATAACTTTTCTCAGGTGATTAGTAAAGCTCCTTTTTTATTCATCCCCAGCACCAGAACAAATTACAAAGATAAAAGCATTACAGGAACTGAAGTGAAGTTGGATTAGTTGTCTGTGATGCCTTTATCATCTGTGATAACTTTACTCAAGGTTACACAGGTTTTTAAGAACTAGATTGGGGGTTAATTTAATAGATGATGTAACCAGTGGGAGTAATAAACAAATCTGAGGAAAAAGGGAAAGAAGTCTCGCAGTAATGTGAATGGATATTTAAGAGAGACAGATTGGTACTTTATTTATTTGTGAATGTTTTATGTTGGAAATAAACTGCATGTAGATCAGACCAGAATGAGCTCATGGCATGGCACTCTTTCTTCAGAATGTGTCTTGCCAGCTTCATTTTCTAACTTGTTGTTTTGCTGTGAATGCTGCAGGAAACTCTTAACTTCTCTATGCTTTTCTCATCAAGATCACCTTTTCTTTTTAACTTTTAAAAAAATCTACAGAACTGAGTTTCATTTCTGAAGTTTAAAAGGCTTGTACATTCTTGAATGGGAAGCTTGCATAAGGACAGTGGGTTTCCCAAGTGAGGCATTCCCCAGCACAAAGGAAACTTTTCTGTGTTCTGCCGCAGGGCAGTAACTAGGCATATCGAAGTGCCAGGGTAGATCCAGGGACTTTCACTGTCTGCCAGCATTGGCATCATGGCAGATCACATGGCTTGACTTCACTCTATCTGGAAAGATTTTTTTTCTGCAGTCAACTTAAGAAAGTTGGGTAAAGAGTAAAAGAAAAGTAGTTTCAATATTTACTTTCCAGTACCCAGTACCTATTTATCACATTCCTTCTAGTGAGATTCTCAACTTTAACTGATAATTGAACAGAGTATATTCTGGATATCCAAGGTCCCAGTTAGCATCCATCTCAGAAAGGGGCTTGAATATTTTGTTTGTTTTAATTGTATAAATTTTCCCTGCTGATACAAATTTCTAATTTACAAGAATTAGCACGAATAGTGAGTAACTTAGAAATAAAACGCAAAACAACACAACAGTTTGAAACATGTTTTTCTTCAAACCTCAGGGGTTGATCACTGCTGTAGTTCTATGAGGATTTTCAACAAAACTCCAGAGGGGCTTACAAGTGGTTGGAGCTTGTGTTGGTCATCTGGATTGAGGTCTTTACACACTAAGCACATTTCACCATTACTGTTATTGTTAGGAGAAAAATAGCTAAATGACTTGTTACCCTAGAAAGAAGAAAATGCACCTACCTGGTGCAAACCCATTACAGTCAAATACAGACTAACAACATCAACTTTTATTTTCCCTCTGCCCCTCCATTTTCCATCATGAAAGCAAACAAGTAACTAAAAACTGGGTATGTGGCATCTAATTTATCCTTGTATTTGTAATTTATTAGTACTGTCCATTTACTTTTTAATGCCTCTGCAGCAATGATGGTGATTTTCACTTCTCTCCTCTGACTATTAAAATAAATCTTCAACAAAACCTGAGGAAAAGGGGAATAGCTTAAGAGGTACCATTGTTCAAAGGTAGTCTTTTGTACTTAGTCCAGTGTTGAATCATTCATCCATGCTTTGAAATTTGAAATTAGGGAAGGTAGGGCTGGAAAGAGAATAACAGACCAGTGACAAGACCACTCTAAATCTCCATTCTTAAGAGATAAGGGGGAAAAAACACACCTGAAAACATATTTTTTCATATACTTCCTTTTCTGGTTATAACAATAGCACAGAAAACTGGCACTTAAAATTGGATTGATTGCTGGGTAGATGACATATAGCCTTTATGAGTGGGGGAAAGAAACTGATAAATGTTTTTTTTTCCCCTTCACAACCTTTTCCTAAAGCTGCAGAAAATGTGTCATGCATAAAAAGTATGCAATTTTCATGTAATTAGAGGAACAGGAGATGAAAATGAGTTCCATCAGAGCAATCAAGGATGGTAATGTGGCATGGATTTGTCAGTGCCTATTTGTCATGAAAGCAAAACCCAACAAGTGTTCTATATTTTATTTCATTTTTATCATTGTTATACCTTAAAAAAACACATTTAAAACATCAACAAAATATAATTTTATAATTGTGGTATAAAAAAACAACCAACAAGCCACTGAATAAACTAATCTCATATTTTTATAAAACTTGTTCGTTTTGCTTTCATACTAGAGACTAGGTTAGCTTTGTTCCTTCAAAGAGAGTAAAAAGTGTGATTCATTCTCATGTTATTGTAGTTTTGCCTCAGTATCGTATCTCTGGGTTAGCAGTTTCCATTCTGCAAATTCATATGGTAACCTCTGCTCTCTTAGAGACTCCCCCATTCATCCCACTAAGTAATAACTGAGGCATCCAAATTAGGAGTGCAATCATCCTAAATTGCCTTATAATCTGTCAGAAAAGAAATGTGTCCCACCATGCCTGAGAAATGTGTTAATTCCTGACCTGTCTTCACCTGCTTAGAGAGGAAGGTTAAGTGACTAGTCTGCTAAACTGTGTGACTCAGGTAAGCACCGAACAGCTAGCCTGGGTGAATATGAGCCTTGTACAGAAATCTCAGCAATATCACTCCCCATTGATGCTGTTACACCTCCACTTCTCCCCATGAACCTCAGGAAGCAAATAAAAATAAAGCTCCCTTGCATGGTAGTAGCCAGGCCTCTGTGCTTTATCAACAGCAATTAAATGACTAAAGGGATGAAAATGTTAATTCATGTCTGTTTTCTCGACACTTCCACAGAGAGTATAAATTCACTAGAACTGTGGTTGTATGTTTGCATAGTGCCTGGGGACAACACTTACAATAAAATAATAAAAGCAAGAGCGCTGTAAATCAGTGTCAGTAATAATAATTCAGGATGATAAGATCCGCCTTGCAGGGTCAGATCAAAGGTCTTTCTAGCCTAATATTGTGTTGATAACAGTGGCCAAAGACAAATACTGAAAGAAAAAAAATAGTAACCAGGCAAATACGCAGTGGTTGTTCCCCTGGTTTGTTCTCTCAGCTTCTGGAAAATCTGTGGTTTAGAGGCTGATGATTCAAACCATGATATACATGGTTAATATGGTTCAATTTATTTCTGGAAGAAAGCACTAAACATTTACAACAGTTAGTGACAGCTTTAAAAATTGCTGCTCAGGAAATATCCCTTCATTTATTTCCTATAAATATTTTATTTTATTATAGTCTAGTTATGCACCAAAAGAATATAGGCATTATACACAGACGGACACACTCCCGAATTTGTGACAGGCTACTCTGATTAGAAATGCAGAGCACTTTAGTTAAAGGTTGCTGACGGTTAATGTATTCCCTGTTTTCTCCCTTTGGGCTGAAGGTGGGAGACGGTTGCTCTCAAGTTGCATATGGCTCTCTTGAGCCATTCATGATAGGTCTCTTCTCAATCTTTCAAGCTGGCATATGCACAGATTTCCTGCTAAAGCTATAGGAATAACAAAAACAAGAACCTGAGAAGACAGAGCAGAAAACTGTTACAAATGGTTACTTGAGTATTCTGAATGATGTATTTCTCCTGATGGTACATGCTAAGAGAGTGCATCTGAGCATGCAACACAGAAGGAATTGCTGAGGAACCCCAGAAGAGCTGAACGACGACTGCCTGTCTGCATGGATGGTGCCATTGTCAAAGAGCAGACTCTACACTGCGGAACCACACAGACCTCTGACCTAAAAATTCCTGCAAAATCCTGCTGTATTCAGTGTTCTTGTGTGCTGTACACTAGTGGTGGAGACAAGAGTGTTTTTCCACTGGTGATTTCATTTCTAAACACATAAGACACAAAGCTAAAATAGTTATTCAAGGAAAAACAATCTTTTGCTTTGCTTGGAAAGGAGTTTGGTAGGCACCTCTTAAGATGAAGACTTTTGGAACTACAAAAGCGCATGTCTGCTGTCTTGCATTCATGGGAAGAACCAAGAGAGTCAATAATTGTTTCCTTCTCAAAAAAGCAAAACAAAGCCCTGAAACAGAGCAATCTCACACTGAGGGCTCAGTTTGGGTCGAAAAATGTGAGAGTATTTTGAGGACTGAAGTTAACTTGAAGAGGAGTCAAAATTCCTAGAGGAATATGGCCAAGAAAATAGGCATTGTGGTGGTTGTTTGTTTGGGTTGCTGTTGGGTGAATTTTTTGCATACACACACAGACACAGAGCCTTTCACAGGAGGAACTAAGATGTGATATCTGCCATTATCTTAAGCATGCCCTTCTGTCCTACCAGCAGCAAATGTGGAGTCATGGCCATACTTCCTTTTCTATTTGAAGCATCTAAGACTGGCAGTGCCTGACTCGGTGCTCAAACTCCGTGCTCAAAATGATCCTTGATCAGAGGAAACAGAGATTAAAGTTCTTCTAAAGTTGTCCTTCATATCCCAAGAACTACCATAATGTAGTGCTAATCAGGGGAAAATTCACTTCTCCCTTGGGAACCCATGCAGGTGCTGGTCCCTTCTCGGTCTATGGAAGCTGGGTCTACATGCTATATTGGCTCAGTGTAGGGCCTCTGGGGTAGAAGTGAATTTCTTATCTCTTTATGTTTCAGTCAATCTGCATTTTGCATAAATATACACATGACTTCAAATGGTCTCAGTAAAATAAAATTACTGACATTTATCACTAATTAGCTAATAATATCATTATCTAGACTAGTTAAAAAATAATCGGGAGAAGGAAAAAATATCTGGGGAAGAATTATTCAATTTAGTAAACTTATTTTTTGATTTGAGTAATTATTCTTCTACAGCTGAGATTTGCTGGGAGAAAAAAAAAACCTTCAAGCATTATTTCCATTACTTCAGCTCTGCATAAGGCTGGGATAGAATATTAACTGTTCCATGACAAAAAAATATTTTACAGTTAAAATTAACAAAGTGGGTTTATTTTTTTTCAATCTTTTTTCTAAAAAAAAAATAATTATGCAAGCCTACTTAACCCCTACAGCAAGGTAGGAGCCATGAGGAGTTCTCATTTCTCTGTAAAAAACAAAGTCCTACACTGGAGGAAGTAAGAGAAAATGTAACAAGGGAAGTGAAGTCAGTCAATGCCATGACTTTCCAGACACATATTCTGAAGGTCAAACCTGTATGGTCGTTGGAGTGTCAGAAATGGAAGAACCAGATAATCATGAAACAGAGAACATCACGACAGGTGGACACCAAGAAAGGGCACAGAACAAGGAAACCTGAAGAAGGAATTATCCAACCACCATGAAGATGTGGTAATTGCTTTTTTTTTGTAATTCTCTAGTTCCTTGTAGTCCAGCCTCAACTGGGGAGCTCTCACAGTCCACTGGCGCCAGATATAAGGTTTTGGGACCTTGTTTCTTCACTCCCACAGGCACATATGCCAGGTATTTTGAGGTGAGTTATTAGAAAAAGGACTGTTCATTTGGTTAGCATCTTTTGGCATGATCTCTTACAAACAGAAACATCCAAGGTTTTCCAGGCAAAATAACATGTATATCTGCATATGTAGTAAGTGTATTACATTCCAGGAAGTGTCTGCACAGTTGATCCACACGGTGTTCTGCAGGTATTTCAGATTTGTTGGGTCAAAATTCATATGTAATTCATCTGTGTGGTATCTCTGGAGTTTCTCAAAAAAGTATGTGCTAGGCAGCCACAGTGTACATGTTTTGTGGGATTTCTGAAGTTCGGCATACAAATTGAAGATACTACATGTGTTTAAAAGCATCTCATCTGCTGGGAGTGTGAGACACATGGAAGTTTTAGATAAATATAGACTGTAGTTTCGGCTGGAAAAAGAGAACAAGCACCTACTCTAGCTGTGACTGACAGGCTAGCTTTCTCTTTGTCGTCTCTGCAAACTGAGAGTTTTCATCTCTGCAGAGGTGGCAGGACATTAGAAGTGAGGGGAAAATGAAAAAGAAGTAATTCTTCATGAAATAGAATGAGTTCCCCATAGTGAAACACAGTAGTGCTAGTTCTGGTGTCCCGTGAAATCTGAACCCAGACTTTTTTCTCATGGGGGATGGGGAGGAAAAGAGAGGCTCTGCAATTTACAGCCTTCGAGAGAGAGCTATAAAAGTGACAGGACAGGAACACCAAAAAGGATCAAGTGATCTTCAGGGCTAGTACTTGACCCTGAAACAGTAAGAGATGTAGAAATGCTTTTTACCATTACTTGAAACGTTGTCTGTATGTCTCTGATGTGAATCACTCAGCTTCTTGATCACATCAGACATTTAGAAGGAAGAAAGTGTCCATTTTAAGGTGGATTTGACTCTGTCATGTTATGCAGCTCTTACTGATACCAAGGGAAGTTGAGTATGAATAAAGCAAAGACAGAAGTTGAGTATAAAAAAACCAAAGACCCGCTTTAGCCATAAAATTTCCAGAATCCTCACTTGCTGCTTTAACATGCCAATATTCTGCTTGGTAGATAGCTTTGGCATCTTGCTCTTTCTTGTTAGGGGAGATGGGGGAATAACAGAATGTGGATACAGCACTGAGCACAAAGGTGGCACAATCTCATTTTCTTCCCTGGCATGATTTTTTTTATTTTATTATTATCTTTTCTGATTACGGTTGTTGTTCAGCCACCAC
>NW_009611557.1:0-36356 GCF_000690535.1 Cariama cristata
GTGCTGCGCTGCGTGCTGCGCTGCGCTGCCCTGTGCTGTGTGCTGCGCTGTGCTGTGTGCTGCGCTGCGCTGTGCTGCCGGGTGCTGCCCAGGCAGCGGGACTCTCTTGTGTCACGCAAATCCCTCGGCCGCAGGATAAACCCAGCCTACTCATTGTAACAGAGAAGTCGGTGGCAGGTCCCACTCGGGACGGCGATTGCCCCACCTGCGTGGCTTTGCCTCTATCTAGGAGTGCAGCAAGAAATCATGTGAACATCCTTTCTGTTTGACAGTGGAAACGATGAATAGAGTTGTTTCCTTGTAAGATAATCACGTAAGTCGAATGACGGAAAAGGGAGAATCTTTTCTATGGACAAGGTCTGCGTTGTGTGCTGCACATAGATCAGCGACCCCTTTGATGCTACACCGCTCAGAGTTCCCACTATCTAAAGGGGCACAGGATTATCTATGCTAATTTCTTCTTATAATGTTAGCTCTAATAAATAGCATTGTGAATTGTACT
The DNA here is from genome assembly GCF_000690535.1 of Cariama cristata. NCBI lineage: Eukaryota > Metazoa > Chordata > Aves > Cariamiformes > Cariamidae > Cariama > Cariama cristata. The sequence goes on from NW_009611557.1 coordinate 503, forward strand.
TTGCAAAGACCTGAGTGGCTTTCTTACTGCAATCGTATCGGACCAGCACCTCCTGGGGCAAAACACCCTCACATTGCGGGATCAAGAGCAAGAAAATGGTGTTCAAATGAGATAACTTGAATATCATATATAGCCTTGTATGAACTACTAATCTGCATCATGACTTCACACAATAAACCCTAAGTGAAGATATGCCCTGGGTATTACCAATAGCTACAAGTGAAGAAGTACAATGGACCGAACCAGGTTTTACTGAGTCCTGATTCATTAAGAGGCAAAGAGGCAGACAGGCTAAAGCAAGGAAGTAGGATAAGCCATGCAGGGTGTAATGCTCAAATTTAATGCCAGGAAGCAGCTTCTGTGAAGATGAAAAGACAACATTCATCCTGACATTTCTCATGCTTACTGGATTTTTTTAATATATTCGCGACCTGTGCTATCGGAGGCAGAAAATGGATGGTCGGAGTGGAAAGGCTCTAATAGATAGGGCCTCTGCTACTGCCCTGTTCTCCCCTGCTGGGTATGCACAATGTGGCATTGTATTAAACCCTCACAAGGTACGTTGCCCTCCTAGGATCATGGCTTTTCTTGCAGGCTTGTAGAATGGTACGCACATCAATACTGTTTAAGCAATACAATTGTGCTGCCTGTTACAGTCGTTATGTAAAGTAGTTAGCAGTCAAGCAATTAGATCAGGGCTGTGGATCAGATTTAAAGAATCAGTTTTGTCTCTGAATCCTGAGAGGGACAGAGGAGAAACTTGTGAAGAAGGAAAATAGAGTTAAACTAATACTAACCCAGTTTCTGGGTTCATTTTCTAACTGCCAAGTTCTTGTTTGTAAAATGATTAGAAAAGCAGAAACAAAATTCAACATTTGCTCTCCTTTCACCCCTTGCCTTGTTTTATTTTCTCAGCACCATGGTGTGACACTTCATGTCTGATGGTCAGAGATAGGGATGAAAAACCTCTGATCTAGCTGTTTCTCAATCACAGCAAGCACATCCAATGCTTGAAAATGTTTGCACTCCAGTTCTGATGTATGTATCAGGAAATGTAGTCATCATATCTGTTTTACTCAGAGGCAAACTCTTTCAGCATTTTGGTGATATTTGTGTGAACGCTTTCCTTAGCTCTTTTCTGTATATCCCAGCAAAGTAGTCCCTCACACTCTTAGAAGTTCACATGCCTCATGCTGAAGATCAGCGCTGTAGACCTTTACCTGCCATCCCAGGTGAGCTTTCCTTTCAAGTGGTTTCTAAGTCTTTTTTCCATTAGGGAGTTATCCTTCTCCTTATTTTGCTGAGGTATTTGCAAATATTTTGCCCGCTCGGTGGGCTGGTAGAAAAGCAGGGCTTAACACGTGCTTTGGACACTGACCACATCTCTCTCTGGACATCTTTTTAAAACAATGATGGTAAACAGATATGGAAAGGTCAGAGGATACAATTGTCAGTGCCGTGATGATGTCACTTCATGCTATTGTTTTTTGGTAGATAAAACAATATGGTGTAACCTTTAGATGGTTGTTTGACATACTAACCACCGTCTTCCATTAATTTCTGGGGGGACAAAGTGCACTCAGTATAGCATAGGTTTGGCATTGGAGTCAATGGGAATGATTTTTTTGACCTCAGTTTGCTCTGGACCGGGTCCATGGTGTCCAGTAGTGAATTTACAGTGCCATCTAAGTCCTGCAGAGTATGCATGAGTCATCTCCATGGTACTGAGGCAATCTCAGTAAATAAGAAGAGACAGCTTCCTTCTCAACAGGTGAACCAAATCCCCAAAGTAATTTTTTTTTTCCCAAGGAAGCAAAAGGTTAATTTGAAGTGCTCATGGCCTTCCATGAATCAAATGAAGTAATCCCATGCCTGAGTTTTAAAAGCATCCGTAAATTAGAAGGGTGTAGTGTGCAGATCAAAAAGAGGGTTATCAAAGATTAATAAAAAGAGAGAGGGAGAGAGACTCTGCTAGAAACTCTCTCATAACTCCAACTAACCTGGAGACTACAATTCACCTATTTGGGGTCCAGTTAGCACACACTGTACCGTAAACCCCAGGGCAACAATACAAAAATATCAGAAAGGAGAGATAAAAATAAGATATTTTGAGAATGTGGATAATAAAGTCTGTGAAAAATAAAACGGAATGAGTTGAATATAGGAGAATGTATGAAGAAAAAAAGGAAAAATCTAAAAAAAAAGCCTCTCAGCTATTTTATCCCATTGGAACTCTGGTTATTTTTAATGCCACCTCTATCTGAAAGGCAAATCATATAATGAAAAGAAGTGCCAGTGGAAAAATGGGATTTTTCTGGAAAAGGCATTCATTAGGTGGACTGAAAAACTGATTTCTCAGAAAGAAAACTGGTCTTGCAAAGGAAAAAGCTTGTATCGCAGAAGGAATAGTCAAGACTCTGTGAAACCAACTCATTTTGCAGTGTCAAACGGTGCTGGAAATTTCCCCAGGCCATATTAAATTGCCATGCATATGCAAGGGACTGTTTATGCCTCCTAATTTTTAGCTATTAACTAATGTCCTCTACACCGCTCTATGCTTAGTATTCAATGATGTGTATTAGTTGATACCATACCGTCCAGGGGACTGGACGGTATTTAGGAGCTAGTGAGTAAGGCGAACAATGAATCACGTCCTTTCACAATGGAGATGTTACAACAGTCCCCAGACCAACAAGGCTTTAATCTTGCAAATTCTTGACTATGCCTTGTTTGGTCAACTTAAGCAGAAGCCATGTTGTCTCATCAAGATAGAATGTTTCAACCATAATAAAAACCCAAACCAAATCCACAATCATTCTATAGAAATACTGCATTTCAATTACATTGCTTGCCTCTGGTTAAAATTTTATTGAACTGAGCAATCTTTGGGAGCTCATATTTTGCACAGTAATCTGTGTTGCCAAGCAGCAGTTGGAAGAGCAAAGGAAGATGGAGCAGAAAACCAGAAGACTATGTAAAAGCAATTTCAAAGCACTGTAGAAAGGTGAGAGAAATATGGTACCTAACTCATTGTTTTTTCATGGATAATTATTTGTGATTGAAGAGCATGGGGAGAAAACATTAACATTTGAGTTGGAACAAGCAGATTGAAACTTGCATCTCACAGTGCTGGTAAAAGTGCCGACCTGCCAAGACTCCAGCTGCATCAGGGTCCTGGACAGATTGGGGGAGTGTTGGCAGCACTTAGCCCTCAGCTGCTATGCATAATGCCTTGCCAAGGTGGAGTGGTGGAGCGTCTGTGTACCAAACATGAAAATCTGTAGCTCATGTCACCACAAATGGGAGCAGAACAGTTTCATAGGAGAGGCAATAGGTGACAAGAGGAACAAAACACACTGCAAAGCTCTGCATATTTCATGGAGTTTCATTTTCAGTGCAAGACCCAGTACATAATGCTCTGATGTATCATCTTACTGAGACTTTGGCTGTAACATGAGAGAGTACATGGTCTTGGGATGTTTTATCACATACAGCAAATGCTTTTTCAAGGGCTTGATCTTAGCAAGTAGATAAAGGCCTTAGCCCTCCGAAGAGTCTTCTGTGTAAGCCCTCATTGCTGGTACCCACCAGCAGCACGAACTTGTGATCCATGTGTAGCTGCAACACGGCAAGACACTGGCCCATTTTCCCTTTTTATTCCAGTTTAGCTGAGGTCTACTGGTTTGTCTGCTCCTCTGGGGTCAGAGCCTGTCTGTCCATCTCCTATTACCTCTCAATTTCTCCAGAAAAGTAGATGGGCAGTACTTTAAATGCTGTGCAGAACCTCTATCTGCGTAACCTGGCCTAAACATTGTGTTTGTGTGTGTGTATAGGGCAAGCCAGTCAATAACCTGCATGTTCATCAGTAGGGAGATTAATCCCCCTAATAATGCTGACACTTTTGGGCAGAGGTTGCAAGGGATGCATTCAAATCAGCAAATCTCCAGCCTAGTAGTTTCGCTTTATTTTCAATGTATCTTGTAACTTATCACAGATGAAAATGATGCCATGATGCTTATTGTCCGTCACTGGAAGTCCTTTCAGTGACCAAGAAAAGGAAGGCTTCTCACTCCTCCAAATCTATTAGTAAAGACCTGATCTAGTGCCTGTGCAAATACGAATGAAGTATCCTCTTGCCTAAATGAGCACTGGACTGGATCCTGAAAGGAGAGCTAATCTCGCCTCAGACAGCGGTCTGTTGAGGCATCTTTCCTTGTTTGCTGTTGAGCTTGCCTGCAAACTGCTGGAAAGCCTGGACTGCTTAGTTCAACAGTCATAATTGTGTGGATTGAAGTCATGTTGGTGAGTCATCAGCCTGACTAGTGAATGTGTTCAGATTGTTTCCCTCTAATATGATGCTAATTTATTGCTGAAGCTTCATATTTGATTGTTTTATGTGTCAATAATCAAAAATAGTCATTTGAATAAAAGACCCTGAAAACTGTATTAGTAGCTAGGCAAAATATAAATATAATGCAGCAGAATGGAGTTAACAGGTTATTAATTTTAAAAAATGCACTTGAATCTGTCATTCAGTTGTCCAAAACATGGTGAATAACAAATCAAAACAATTGTCCCTCATTATTGCTATCAATTAAAATAAAGTCTAAACCAACTTTCTTCTCATCATGGCTATTCTGAAAGCTTTGAAAATGGCTGTATTTCAGCTTTCCCATTCATGTTCTTCGGCTTCTAGAATTCTTTCATTTCAGAAAACAACCAAAAACTGAAACATAAACCACTATCAACTTTGCGTTCCAAGAAAAAGCTGTTTCAAAGTTTTATATATACATTAATCACCAGCTGTCAGTTAAATAGCTAAATAGGCCAACTCTAAATACACCAAGATTTCACCGCTGGTATTTTGAATCTTCAGTTAAATCACCCTTCGTGCTGATTCTATAAGCCAACAAACATTACTCCTATTTTCTGCAGTAAGTCATGTTCCTAATTTCTTCTGAGCCTGCACTGAAGCTTTGTCCAACGTGGTATTAGAGGTCATGCTGTTACAGCCCAGATGTCAGAGCATGAAACAATTCCTGATATTTTGGATATGATATAATAGGAAGATTCCACCTGCTAAGAAATATCTATTAGTATAGCAATGATTCTGTTTATTCTTCACCCAGGTTTTTAATTGTTCCTAAGCTTGTATTGATATTTTTTTTTCTCAGTGTTGTATTTTGATTGCACAAATATATGCAGACCTCAATATGCATCCGGAGAAGTACTTGTTACTTATACTGCATGTGATCACCAATCTAATTATAAAACTTCAGTCATCCAGCCAGGGAGCAGAAACAGTCTCTCACAAGCTAGACATCCATTTACACAACATGCTCCTTGCATAGATAAAGCCAGGACTCTCTAAACAGGCACAGGCTGGATTGTGCCTTAAAAGTACTGTGTACCCCTACGGAAGGTGCATAAACCATCGGCATCAGAGTTGCAAGGGGATTGCTCTCTGAAACAGACCCTTCAGTTCATCCCAATTCCCTCACACCTAATATTGCTAGATGAATTGTCCAACAGTTGCTGCTCACACAGCTTTTGTCCTGAAGGTAGGTTTGAGATGAGAAAGGCATCTCCCAGTGCATGGCTTCTGTGGCACATTTTGCAAAGCTAAGGATGCTGATGTCAGTGACCTAAAAATGCCCACTATGAAAGGCTGAGGTAATATTTTTGAGGGACTGTTAATGTCTTGAGAGCAGAAATTACATTGGCATGTAATAGGATAATGTCCTTTTTGAAAATGTGGCTTTTATGGTCAGATATTTAAACAATGTGTGTTTGATGCCAGAGTGCTTCTTAAAGATCTCATTTTACCTAAAAGTTTGCCTACATGCCATTGAAAGTTTAGTTCTAGGGTGCCTATAATTATGTTTGAAAATTACATATAAGTACCCCTGAGATTTTTACTCCAGAAATCAAGCTAGCTTGCAAACCAAATTCTCTTCTTTGGAAGTGTTAGTGGGACCTTTTGTACAGGAAGTGCTTATTTTTGTTGCAGTTGTGATAACAATGAAACAGAAATTCAACAGGTGTGGTACGGCATAGAGAAAAGCCTTGATTTGGCATCCTTACATAGTTTCAATCAACAGGAACATTCAGCATATTGCAGAATAATCTAATGTTCCCTAGTGCAAGCATTGATGAATAACAGCTCACAAATTTGGAGTAACACATCTCCACTCTGATTATAATTGCCACTGACTACCTTTGCAAAGTGAAGACCATGTGCCTGTGTGTTTGCACACCTGCTAATGAAATCCAGGCTCTCAACAGTGGTCTGCTTATTCATCTGCACAGCTGAAGCTCTTCTTTTAGTAAGGAGGGTTTAAATAGTTCCCTGTTCCACAGGCTAGATGGCCAGTGACTGAGTATTGCTGGGTAGGATGAGACTCACCCCTCTTCAGTGGCTGTGCTAATACTCCCTGTCTTCAACAGTAAGGATGTGTATGTAATAATTTTCTAATATGGAATAATTTAAAAATATAAGTCAAAAACATTAGAAACAGGCAGATGCTGTTTGTATTAGTGTGTTACCTCTGGAGTAGCTCTGTATCTCTAGTTAATGTACATTGTGTGCTTTTGTGTAGATTAATTCTCTGTTTAATATATGGTGTCTAGGTTGATGACACCTTTTTCAATAAACTAAGCACAAAGAGTTGTGCTGTTCTCCTGTTTGCCTTGTGAACACATGTAAAATCCCAGGAGTCTCTATTGCTGAGTCAGCATTGGTTAATAGAAATAACTGTAAACTTCACTTTTGTTTGGATGAAACAGATTAGGTTAAACAAACAATTGGTCACAATCTTGGTCTAATGATTTACTATTGAAGGTTTTTAGATTTTTCAGGCATGGAGTGAAGTTGAATCAGCTGAAATGAAGTTTATAGTTAGAGGAATGACTATGTGAGGTAACAGCATGGGACTTGTTTTCTTGGAATTATTTTGATAATAAATCTGTGAAATTCACTATTTTTTTTTCAATTTCAAGCCCTGGAAAATCTACTTTGGATCCAAAACCATGCTTGTATGTTATTATCAGCTACATTAATTCTATGTTTAGATTTAAAAGCTGGTTTTCATTATGAGCTGGAATAGAGTTCAGCATGTTCTTTCATATCATTAATAGTGTTCCATTCTAACAGTTAAAATTTCCAGTTAGGAATTTGCTTTGGGCTGAACATGAACAAAAACAGAATATTCTGAAGTTAACTAAAAAAAAAATTACAAGAGGAAGTAATTGAATCTTCAAAATGCTTCATTGCTTTGCGTCCTCAGGATTGGAATTTGTTTCTTCTTCTTAACCTTCTGCCACATCTTCTAACAGAGTAAAATACAGTGTTTTTAAAAGGTTAAAATAAAGTTTGGTTTTTTTTAAAAAAATTGTTGCTTGTAAAGTCAAAACACTACCATTCCAATATGGTAAGAGGTTTATATCTGTCCTTAGCAAAGATACTAGAAAGCAGTTCACAGTGGGTGAATGATTTGAATGTGATTATGTAGAAAAGGCTTATTTTACCCAACATGAGCATTCTGTAGTCTGATTCAAAGGCTGTTCATTTAACCTGGAAAGCTTGCCACAGCTGAATATATAAAGTATGCTGGATAAGTTATTTAATTTTGTTTGCTCTGGAAAAGAAAACAAGAATGAATATATACTCATTGTATCTTAAACCTAACAACAAATCTATTAACTTCTATTTAAAAGTATACCAACAGTCTTGAAAGTTCAAAGACAATCTTCCGTAAATTGTGCAAACATGACTTATCCCGAGGTATTGTGCAGCTGAAATGCTGGATCTTACCTTGCAACCATAAATCTAGAGATACCCCTTTTGTTATCATTTGCTCTTTCAACGGAAATAATTTGTTACATATTAAACTCTAGCAAATTGCCTTGCTATCTTTGCTGTAGGATGAATTCTTCCAAATTACATGCACATGTAGGTTTGGAAAGGTTTACAATGATTGATGTGGTGCATTGTTTGTGCATCAATAAGCTGAGATTGCTACATGTGATTGTTTTATAACAATTATCACAGATATTTTAAGGACAACTTTTCTTTCTTTTGTGAAATCTAGGCTGGAAAACAAAGCAGCAGGTTTTTAAACAGACCTTATGATCATGACTAAATAATCTTTTCAGAGATACTTACATCTCAGCTTGCACCTGTTTCTCTCAGAAGAAACAAGTCTTTCTGTGCTCTATTTTCTTCTTTTCTTTTCCAGTCTCTAGTGCCCCATTCGTATTTGCAGCCCTTTTTCAGGGCAGGGGGTCACCTCAAGCAGAGAGGCCACAGACTTTCTGGGCTACAAGAGGGACCTGTCCCGTGTTTACCCTCTGACATCCCGTGGGCTTTCATGTGGAATCACTCTCTTTCAGCTCCTAGTCATGCCCTGCCAGAAATATTTAGTGTGCACATTTGTATCCTTTCTTCCAGGATACTTACTCACTTGTCACAAGACTGTCACACCCATCTCAAAGGAAAATATATGGCCACAGAAGCAGGATTATCTCCCAAGTGAGGTTTTGAAAGGGTGAATCATTCTCATGCTGGCTCTGGCCACAGGATGTCAAGCTTGCTTTAGCATTTGCAGGGAACAAAGGTTCTTGCATAGCACCAGGCTTCACTGAAAAGGCTTGTTTTGTCTATTTATTGTTTATCAGATTGCCAACTTCAAAGGAGAATTTTACATCTTTTTTCATGGATTCTTATAGACATGTGTTGTCTCTGTGATCCTCTAAGCTATTACAGTTTAGCTAGACCCTACTTTGTTGCAGATGCCCTCTTGGAAGGGTGTTGGGCAGCACTGGCCCAGAGACTGGTGGTCCCTCAGTTCTCCTGGAAATCAAATTGGCACTCTTAACCTGATTGCTCAAACTCAGAGGTAGATCAAAAGTCTTACACACATAATTCTGCCTAAGCTTCAGAGGAAAAAGTGTACTTTGAGTTCAGTGGGGGCACGATTTGGACTGAACACTTGCCCATTCTGAAAACAAAATCGATGCCTGTAGGGCTGGCTAGAAGAGTATCTCCACATTTTGAGTTAGATTGGTTTTCTGCTGTGTGCACATGCAAAATCTGCATCTCCTGAGTAAGGAAGAGAGCATCATATTTATTTTTTGCCTAGAGAGCAAACCAACCTGCTGGCTTTTTAGGATGTGCATTACATTTATGCTTTCCTCTAGGAATTAATGAAACTTCAGGAATTATGATGAATGATATGGAGTGATTTATGAATGTCTATCACAGTTAGTCATTTTGCTTGTTGAGGAGGTTTCCAGGGTTCATGAAGGCTGCTTTTGCAGGTTCATTGCCTCTTATATATGAACAATAAATGTCCTGTTTCATGTTGGAAAAATGGCTTGATAAAAAAAATAAAGGAAATGTCATAAGGAACATTTATAAACAACTTCAGTGTAAAGCTGTGATCTGATAATGGCCATTCAGGAAAAAAAGAGAAAATGCCATGCTGGAGAGAGAATAGTCCTTCAGAGAAGAACAGTGATACACAATAAAAACCACTACTCATATTGTGGGTTGGAAACTTTCTGCTTGACCCTACTTGCTATAAACCTTGATCCTTCAGTCTCTGATCTCTCACACTTGAAGTCAGTGGGAGATTTTTGATCCTATGGTTAAGGATATTGCAGGACTTTGTTGCAGCTAAGCTCTGGCTCTGTGCCAAATTAAGCACACATGTAAGGGGTTGTGAAGGAGTGACAACAGAGAGCCCAGAACCCACCTGACTTAAAACATTCAATGGTAAATCATGAGGTGGAACAGCCCTTGTGGTATCTGCTTTCGCTGAGAGATAGACGGCTCTTGCAAGTTCAGTAATTTTTTCTCATCCCCAGGTAGGCATTCATGGACTGCAGTTTGCAGTGTTATATGGGCTCTGACAAATCCAACCATCCTCACTTCCACACAGTGAAGTTTCCCCTAGTTTAATGGATCTAAGATTTTGATCCTCTTCTGAGAACTAATCCCAGGAAAGATGTCTTGTTGGCTAGGTTTCTAGTGATGATCCCTGCCTTATCTAATTATATATTCTGATATATGTTTGTATATAAAAATTATTTTCTAGATGTAAGCCAAATAGATATACTCTAAATAATGTCCCAGTTTTTCCTGTGCTGTTTGGCAGGGATGTTGGCATCACTTCTTTTCATTACTGTGACTCTAAATCCTTTGTGAGAGTTACCACCTACCCGGGACCTGGCATGCAGATTTCCATCGACTTGCTCTGTGATCATCCACATCTAGGAATGTTTCCAAACTGTTTGTCTAATTTACCATATTTCTAACCAACACATGCTAAATGCACAAGAGTATTAGTGCCCTCATTCAGATTTGGACTGCAGATATTATCACAAAACAAATATGTGAAACAGTTAAATTGCAATGAAACCACTATTCTACCTCTCATGCTTGCTTGCTTCCTTTCAATAGAGTAGGGGATCATGGTCTGAGGTGGTCTGGGTAGCATACCTCCCTAAAATATTGTAGAGATTGTCCTTGCAAAGGAAAATGAGACTTTCTGAGATACTGTTCTCATTTTAATCACAGAGCTTTTGGCATTGTATATTAATTCTTTGAAACATGAAGCTGCATAAAGGCAAATTTAGAAAGTAGCCCTGTGTTTTGAATTTCCTCTCAATCTAATGTCCTTGAGGAAATGAAACACATTTTTAAATTGTTTGGTATTTGTCTAAGGAGGGATCTGGAGACTTTGAAAAGATTTATCATGCAGAATACACATCCACAAAATGCTGTTCCTCGGAGGGACAGGGCACGAAGGTGGCTGATGCTTTCCCACTTCGGTGCTTCTTCTTACACAGTTCATGGCACTTCTGACACCTCGGTGGCCAAATCACATACAGCCTGTGCACCTGCTTGATCTGGGTCTGCAAAATTGTATTCTTTGTAACTTGTTTATGCAATTAACTGTTGTTATCCAAAGAAAGTTAATAGATGCCTAGTGACTGCATCTGTGTCCTAGTTCCTTTAACTCAGTGATTCTTGAAATATCTTTCTCTGAATTTTATGTTACTTAGTGAGAAATACTTTAATAGCTAGGTCCTGCTTTCTAGCATATGGGTTTCTCAGTCCTAGGATCCATTAGAATAAGTAGAAGTGGATATTCACAAAAGCTTACTTTGATTAAAACATTGTGTGAAATTGAGATATACTGTGAGTAGGATCAAATTGGATAAAACCCTCCAATAACTGTCTCTTTCTATCATCAGACTCTATGGCTCTGTGGTCTCTGTTTTTGCTCCAAAGTCTAGATTGTGTGTAGGGCACTAAGTCAATGAGGCGTAGAAAGGATTTTTTTAGGTGAAAAAGTCATCTTTAATTTCAGTTATAGTGCCTGTTGATCCCCAGAACAAATATTAACTCCTCTAGAGAGGCCATAGCTTTATGAGCAGAAAAGCCCTTCTAAATTACATTATATACTCGCATAGTCCTTAATAAGATGGCATGAAAAGTTAGATATGAATAGCAGCAGAGGCCTAGACTCTAGTGTTCATAGCAGATCTCTATATTTTTTTAAATTTTGGTAGTGTTTATGGCTATGTGGTATTCCGTGAGCTGGAGGACTGACCACCTGTGGGCAGGGAGAGCTGTGAATTTTGGAGCTGTGGGGTAAGGTTTCTGTGCCTTTACAGCCTGGAAAGAACCTGAATGTGATTTTGATCTATTTTGGGGTTTAGGAATCCTTACAAAACACAGAGCACTTTTTGGAGTCGTACAGCTCAGCCCAAACCCAGAGATGGTGTAACTTGGTATATATGTACTAAAGCAAACAAGAATGGATGTATTACTAATTTTGTAAGTAGGAAGACTTCTGTTAGTTTAGCTCACGAAGCATATATTTCTACACATATTAGAACCTCGATTTTTCTTGATATCAAGTTTACCATAATATTCCTGTCAATATTACTACATATTTTGCTGAACTTAAGCCACAGTTCCCTTAAAAAGGACTTTCTTGTAGGCAAGACTATGCCAAATTCACCAAAGCAAATTTGTAATGTCTCTTTTTTTTTGGCACTTTCTTTGTTTTCTTCCATTTTGGAGGTTCTTCATCTTTAAATGAATAGATATTCCCCTTACTGCTCTTGAGCAACAGTATGAATTATTGTGAGCTATGTTTTGTAAACTATTGAACAATGTGAGGGGAAGCCTTATTTCTGTCTTAAGAAAAGTAGTTTCGGGGATACAATTGTATTGTAGCAACGTACGACTGACTGACTAAAGCCCTTTTTTTTAACCTCTTCTGTCTTGTGATTTGTGATCTTTGTGACCGCAGGGTCACTGGAGCTGAAATTCTGACTTTGTTCAGATAGATAATAGTAGAGGTGAATTTTTTATGTTCTCAATCACCCTCTCACATGCAAGCAGGAGATCCTATTATTATTTCTTTATAGTTTTCCATATTTGAAATAAATGTGTTCCATGCTGTCAGATGCAGACTTTATTTAGATAGAGAAAAGTATAATCAAAGCAACTGTAACTGAAAAGCACAGGGGCAAGCCAACCTGCTCAGTAGCAGAGGCAAATTAAAGATGTGGTTATGTTGCACTGTGCTGCTTTTGTGAGTAGATGCCATTTGGTGACGTTTCTCATGCAAAAGCTTTATTAAACTATTTTTTAACTATTTAATTAATATTGAATTATTGCATTATTTTTCAAAAGATAACATTGTATTGGTCTGAAAAGAAGGCCTAAGCTTAGAGTGTCTGCAAGAAGTTTCAATCTTTATTTATATATGGTATATAGCAAGTAGTAACTGAAAAACATAGCCTCGATGCGTAAGTTGGTATCATTTCACTGATGGCAAGAGATCTCTGCTGATTTACTTCAGTCCTGAATTACAAATCTATGTATATGCCTAAAAGAAAGGTATACACTGTGTACCCTGTGCTACATAGGCTATCGTATGTACAGCACATGCGCTGTGCTACGTAGGCTATGGTGTGTACAGCACGCCGGCAGGCAAACTGCAAATCTCAAACCAGCAGCCTAGCCCCTGCCTGGGGGGACTTCTGGGTGGACAGGGAGGACCCGGCTGAGGCTATACTTTGCTTTCATTCATGCTTCTTAGCAGCTTATAACAAGGTGCTGGGAGAGGCTGCGAGAAGGTTACTGCGATGACTGTTCTTCCATTATTCATGTCCATGCTGAGCAATCTGAGGTGTTCTCAGTAAAACTGTTTCCCAACAGTAGCAAAGCTTCTGTCTTAGGGATTTCAGTATAAAAACGACCCCAAACCCCTTTAAGGTTAGATTCTGGTTTATTGCATGTACCAAGTTGCTTAAAATTACATCTTTGTTTGCCTGGAGTTTAGTAAAAGCAGGCCTACAGAGCTTGCTTTGCTTGGAACTCTGCCTTCTCAAGGCAATTGTTTGTGATTTTTAAGACTTAAAAAGTGAATGTCAATTGTTGTACTCTAATAGCAAGGCTCATTCTTTTACTTTCCAAATCGCTTATTTCTTAGTGATGTGCCCAGAAATCTCCAATCCTGCAAACTTCCTATCAGAGGTCTAAACTGCATGTCATCGACAGGGAGAAAGGAGAGAAAATAGCATGCATGTGACCTACAGGCTATACGAACTTTCTGTCAAGGGGCAGTGAGATTAAGCTGATTTAGTCAAGAAGGATCCTTTATTGGTTGCCAATAGGTGTGTTTCTAGATTCATTGTGTATTGACCCCATGGGTGAGTAAGAGCCATTTCTAGCTCTCATTTGTGCAAAATGGAGTTATTCATTATTGTATAACACACATGTAAGAGGAGCAAGCTTTTTTGGGCCTCTGCTAGAAATGACAGTAGCCCCATCCTCTCCCTCTATTTTTTTTTTTTCTATTACCTAACATGTTTATTTGAAAAGCCAAGTAAAGCCCTTTCTGTAGCGGCAGGAAAATGGGTGAACCCTGCCCTGAAGGGTTTGTAATCAAAGAGCTGACTGACAAAGCATCAAAGAAAAAAGTATAACATCTGTATTTTCCTGTCCCATATTTGAGTCCTCTTTAAAAAGAGCTTGGGCTCTAAGCATGGCAGAAAAACAGTCCTGACATGCAGGACTGTCAAATGACCTCAGGGAATTTGTCTGTGTTTCCATGACCACAATTTAACTGCGTCTAAGAGCAGACTGAAGGGACGTCTCTGACCTCTCCTTTGTGCATTGAAGACTGTGTGGGGAACCACCTCATGAGGCTGATGTTGAAAACTATATGGTAATTTTTTTGTCAGGTCACTTTTTCACTGAGACCACTTCCATGATCCAGCTTCCTCCATTATCACAGTGTCTGCTCTACTGATTGGGCAGCAAGTGGCAGGATGGAGTTTCCTTGTTAGTAGCAACCCATACTTGCATGAGATTAACCTGATTATAAGTACATAAAGCCCCACATCTTACATATAGGCAGTATCCAGCATGCCGCAGGTACCAACACATGGAGATCATGGAGGTGTTTTTGGCAGGAGCACAGGGAGGACTATTCCTTGGCTAATTTTGCAGCCCAGTGAAGGTCAGAGAAGCCCAGAGACTCTGGAATGGCTATCTGACTTCACCTGGGGTCCCTGGGAGTCTGCTGTCAAGGCACTGTGTGATATTAAAGGCTTACTAAGTGGAGGTGTGCAATGCACAGGTGTAGAAAAAAAAACAAATTCCAATGAAGTCTGTAGCTGTTGCAGTTATAGGAGTTCAGACATGTAATGCTGGTGTCCCTTGGAGCCTCAGAAACCTTGTAAAGGTGTTCAGGGACAAAGATGGCCAATGTTGGTTTTTCTCTTTTTTTTTTTTTTTTTAAAGTTACTGCTGTTTAAAGTCAGACCTGTTGTGCTTGGGATCCTGATTTATGATTTTTGAACATTTAGGTTGGCAGCAGAGGGGAAAAGACAATCTCTAATTTGATTTTGAAAAGGAAAAAAAAATCTTGTCTCTAGCTTCTGTAGTTTGCATATGCAAATCTTGAGCTGCCTTCCCAACTCATTCTCCTCCTTGGCTCAGCTGTGTTGGTAACTTTGTGTTCCCACCCCTGCAACAGGAGTTTGTCCCTGCTGGGGTGTGCATCTGCCTCCCTGGACCAGCCCTCACCTTGCTAAAGGGCATGGGATTCTCACTGGCCATCACCCCACGGCTGACACCAGCCTTGTGGACAGATGGAGGAGATCTAAGTCTTTTTAGTCACTAGTCTAAGCTTCAGGACGCTTTCCTTCATTCAGGATGATAAGCAGAGCGATGTATTTTCCCCCTGCATTTTTTCTCGACTGCTGTTACAGAATTTTTATCCATTCTCATTAAATAGGCAACCATTCATCACGTGAATCTGGTGCTTTTCAAAATATCATAGAAGCTAAAGGAAAAAAGGTGTAGGAAGATATATGTAACTGTTTGTTTAGTTTATCTTTATGTCCAAAGTGACTAATTGATTTTAAGTGATGTTTTATAGAAATAGTTGATATCCAAAGCAAAAAAACTCATGTAACAAATTTCAGCACAGATGGTATTTTGGTTGCAATTAAAAAAAGTGGCATATAGTAAATGACAAGTAGAGAAGGTTTCAAATCCAATATAGTAAGCCTTGAAAGATGGTTGAAAAAACATTTTATATGTTTAGAAATTAGAAAGCTGGCTTCTGGTAGAAATAACACAAAACCTGGCCTTATGTTTAAACCTGCCAAAATGAACTAAAGGTACAGGGTAGGTGTGGGAGTGAACCTTACGCAGGTGAGGACGGATAGTAGGCTCTTTTCAGAGTAACAAAAGTAAACCCCTTAATCTGTACCTAACAATATTCCTCTTATTCTCCATGTTATGGAACTTTTCTCTCAAGGAACAATATTGAGATGGCAACAGTGTTGATTTTCTGTGTAAAGGGAAGTGCCCGGGCTGCTTTTAGGTCACGGAACAAAACTCTTTCCCATGGTACAACCTGGTCACTTCCAATAACAATTCTGAATTAGTATTCCAGGAATATACAGACTCTCATAGTTCATAAGTGCCAACATACAAAACCAAACAACACAATAATCAAGCATAAACGTGTGAGTGCAAATATGCTATGTATAGAAGAGGGTATGACAAGGAAGAGTGGTACAGAATTAGAAATGCAGACTGTAATGGCTAAATAGGCACAACTGGAAAATCTGCATAGACAGAACACAACTGCTGCCAACTCTGGCACAGAGAGGCTGGATAAGGGTCAGTCTTCGTGTAACATTCTGGGCTAAAAGTGATACTGAAAGCTGAAGGTTTCCATGGCTCGAGGGGAAGACTGGGCATGTTGCAGGGGGATGTCCAGTGGATGTGACTAAGAGCGAAGAAACCCCACTCAGCTCCAACAGTCCCTGGGCTGCGGATGATTGGCAGCTGAGGGACTGTTAGGGGAAGTGTCAGAGTTCGTGTGGGAGTCTTCAGCTCTCCCCTGACCATCTGCCTTCAGCCACTACTGGAGATAGGTTACTGGGTTGGACAGATCTGACCCAGACTGACCCAGTCCGCATGTTATCCTGTTCAATGACAGGAGATAAGCATTGTGAAAGTGCTTAACAGCAACAATAGATTTAGTGAAAAAGTTTGGTGTCCTTCTCAGATGTGGGCAAGGTTGATGTTTCACAGAACTGGGCAGAGGTGTGCAAACTATCAGGAAATCAATTGAATATTTAATAAATGTAATAAATTTTACCTTTCTTTGAATAGAAGCATGTTCAGTTTTGGTCTTGGTAGGCATCCACTTTGCACACAGATGTATGATTGAAAGGATTAGGCTTTGGAGAGAAATTAATTTGAGTTCATTGACTCAGCTTTAACAATGATGTTATAATATATTCACATTTTCTACTGAGTCTCCATTACTACTACTTCTTTTACCTATTCTGCTGCTGCTGAGGGATATATTATTTTCTGCAAGACTTTGACAGGCACAGACAAGCATCTGCAATGGGAAATCCTTCACTTGTAGGTTTTGTTAGCTCTTCTAAACTAAACCTCAGGATAGTCTGAGATACACATTTCATTCTTATTCTATATGGATTCTGCAATGAAACAACAATTAAAATAGTGTCTTTAATGCTAAGGTTGCTGATCTCAAAGACAGCATTTGTTTTGGTTTCAGGATCATTTACAACTTCCATGATAATGGATGTGACATCTAAAGTAATTATTCTCCAAAAAAATAATTAAACTGAGTAAAGCAGGGCAATTTTAACTATTTATAGGAGGTATCCCAAAAGGCACTAATGGCAATGATTTTTTTTTTCTTTAAGAAAATAGGCTTTAAGAAAATGCAAGATATTACACAGGATGAAGAAAGACAGCAGGGGGGTGTCCTGTGCGTTCCACTAGAAGCCTTGAAGTGGCAATCAATGCTTTTAACTGCAGTTCATACAATCTCAGTGTTTTATGAAAAAGATTAAGGAAGTTGGCAATGTCCAAGCCAAGTGACTTCTGCTACTTACGCGGAGAGAAAATTTTCACCCCTTTCATTAAAGAGTACAGATCACTAACAGGTAACCAATTTTGGGTAGTGTATCTTACATTAGCCTCCCTTTGTATCTATTCAAAGAAAAGGAAAATGTTTGATTACTTTTACATCTATAAACTTCTGAGTCTGAAGCTCCATGCTTAACAATATGTAGAGCTGTAACAGGAACTCAGGGTGACGGTATTTAATATTCCTGTCTACATCTGAGGCACTTACCCAGGGATCTCTCTCTTGCCATTGGATATCTAGTTGTTATCATTGGTAGAAGTCAGGATATGCTATATCTGAGCAAATGTAAACATCTATTTTATATTAATATAGCCTGTGTTCTAAACTCATTTACTAGATCTCCACTGAATATAAACGAAGCCCAGGATGAGGACCTTAGACGTAGATATGTATAATGGAATGCACAAAATATGGTGAGCCGATTCACTGCAGTAAAACAGAGGTAAGCTTCTAAGATGACCAAGTTATTTCTCTAAGAACACGCACATGGATTTTTGGCTTGTGTGTAGAATAAATGCACAGACATCTTAGAATAAGTGCAATATAAAATGCACTATTGTGTTCAAGGTTTATGTAGTAAATTACTCAAGGTGTAATATTTGCATTCTTACCTTATTACTTCGAAGTTTCAGTCTCTGAGAAGAGGAATTTTTCTTTGTTATAGACAGTGTAATGGTGCTCTGGGCACTGGTAAGAGGGCAGATAAGAGTAAAGACTCCATCGTTAGGATCTTTAACTTTTGTTGTCTTTTAGTACCATAGGGAATTTCTCTAAAGTCTGCTAGCCTTTGCTTTCTTAATTTTTTTAGGTAAACCATTACACATTAAAGATAATTAACATCATGCAGAATGAGAGAACTCATTTTAGTAAAACCAATGCCCTCTTGTTTAATCACGAACACTTTGCCAAGAGTTTCTTCTGAATTACAGCATCTCAGATTTCAAATTAAATCTGACATCTAACCTAGCATTTGAGACACTAAATACATGACTTTCTCTAGAGAGAAACTGTTCAGTTAAAGTGCTGCTGCACCAGTGGTGACCTACCAGGAGAAGGAAAACTCCTTGGCAGATAGCCACCTTGCAAAGCTGCTTTTTATAGCATTTGCAAACAGAAAGTTGTTGATCCTGGTAAATGGTTTCAATCTGCTGTTAAAAATGACAAGAGCTGGCAGTGTGACTCAAAGATTTCCTCGTCACATATACATAGCCCACATTATCTCCTGGCCGTTGGAGTGAATGGTGGGAATGTAACCATTGGTTGTATTCCACATAATCCACCTCTGTGAAAGGGTCCAGTCCACTAATTTGTGCAATCATGAGAAGTATCTCCGGTGTGTGTTGCACTGCTGCCTATAGCAGAGCCTGGTTTCAAGGGTAATTTGTGGTAATGGAAAGAAGGGGAATAAGACCTTAAGTTCCCCAAACATTTTAACTTTCATGGCAAAATTTATGCAAAGTAATAATGCTTTTACAGGCAACAAGCCCTGCATTAGAAGTGCTGGTAAACTGTTAAACATTGCAACATGCTGTTGAGAGTTTTGCATTTATTTGTTACATGCCAGTGATGATCTGAATCAAAGGGATGTTTGCTGCCTATAAATCATGATCATGGTGTACTTTCCCCCACAGATTGCTCTCAGTTAGAGATCCAGAATGTGTTAGGATGGCAAGGAAACACAAAAAAAGGGCTTTTTTTTTAAGGCATGCAAGGAAAAATGTGTGTTACTCCTATTAGCCAGCTCACCCCCAGTGCCGCGGGGCCATTCCAGACCTACTCACAGATGCTGCACATGGCAAGTATGAAATTAGGATGATAACGGGTGGACTCCCATGTGCACGGGGCCTGCGTGAGATTGACCTGGCCTCCAACTCAAACTTTTGCAAGTTAGTTTGAAGCTGAAAGCCTCAATTTGCTTTTAAGAAATTACTGTAAAAAGCAGCAGCCACATAGATAGGCAGAGCTTTGCATTTCCAGTATTTTCTGTGTCGCAGATGATTTATAAGCAGTTTAACCATTAGGGGTCAGTTATTACTCCCACCTCAATTCTTTTGCAGGTAAGATCATAGTCTTGGGCTAGCAGTTTTTTCCTTTGACTTATTTTATCAGAACTGGACTGTTAATTAGAGCCAGGGTTTGGCTCCCTTTACTGTGAAATATAATTCTGTTATCAGTGCAACCACATTCTGCCCTAGGTGATTTCCAGTTTGGCTTTAATCCTTTTTTTTAATCCCATGAAATAAAGAGCATTTCCTTACTTGGGTAAGCTGGATAGCCCTTTGGTTTAAATAGAATTCTTTCATTTTGAGATTTCTGATATGCTAAGCCTCTGTGAAAGTTTGATAAAAGGTAACTTTGAGGCTTTTAATTAATTATGTACAAAAAGTTAACAGTACTCTACTGGGAGGTGTTCCTAATAATCCATGCATGTAATATAGTGGGAACATTGTTTATAAATATAAATGAATTGGAAGGTTTGTAACCTTGGAACAAAAGAACAGGAGAAATCAAATCATGGCTGGCAACCTCACAATTAAATGTTCTAAGATTAAATGACCTACTTGAAAGCTACAATTTTATCTTTGTTTTCCAGTAAGTAGAGGAAAAATAATCCTTGTAACAGCTCCTTTAAGCTCTTACTGAGAATGAAGTGAGGAAATGTTGGTTTTAATATTTCATATCTTCCACAAATGAAAAGACACAGTGTTACAGTTCTGCCTAGCTGGAAAATACATAGCTCGTATCAGGCTGAAAGAGAGGGGAGAGAAGGGGAACAAGAAAGAAGATGTCAGTAAACTAGGCACAGAGCAGTGGCGAAAGGATATTGAAAGTCAAGTGTAAGCAAAAGAAAAAGGGTCACAAAGCTGGAAAAGAAAGAAAAGAAAGGCTATCTCTGGAGAAAGGGTTAAGAATATTAACAAATCAAAATGAATCCAAAAGAATGAAGGAAAGACCAATCCACAGATGAAATTTACTTCTGTCATTGTAGCATTTGGTGGATTAAGAATTCTATTACCATTGGCTAGCATGGATTAAAACCCCTCTCACCTTATCGGTATAGTACCTAGCTTTCTTCTGCTTAGCGGCAGCAGAACAGCCACCTTCTGGGAAAGGTACAGCATGTCAACAGTATGGGATCAGGTCGCTTATAACCACTTGTTTGCAGCTACTCCTTCAGCTTCAATCTGCTGGCATCATTAGAAGGAGCGTCTGCTGAAAATCACACTTCTGTCTGTTCTCATTAGCCTTAAAAAACAGCACCTTGAGATTCTCAAAGTCAAAGAAATTGGGGGGAAAAAAAAAAAATCTCCTTTTTAGTTCTTCTCTCAACGGCTGACTGTTTCAATGAGAGGCTCAACTTCTTGACAAGGTTACTGCAGTAATAAAGGACTGCATGTGGCACGAAGTGCCTTGAGAACATAGTGGGGAGAAAATCCGACTGAGCAAATCATGCTTTTCTCCCTGCTGCTCTTTGTTGCACGGAGGTAGTCATTGATGGCTGCTCTGCCCCAGCAGCAAGTGTTTGGGCAGCTGGGAGCTGCCCAGGGGCAGTACCACCCCTCCCAGGCACAACCTGATCCCTCCGCTCGTACCTCTTTTCCTGGAAAGACCCTTATGCGATTTTTCATCTTTTAAAAAGGTGTTAATTTTAGCAGTCAGCAAGCTCCCTTTAGCCCTTTCTAGTCTTCATGACAGCACGTAAAGCTTGAGAGCTCTGGGATTACTTTTAAACATTAATTTCCACAGAAAAATCTAGAAAACCCTCCTAAGTTTTTCAGATATAAAGAACAAAATACTCAAATAACACGCTGCCGCCTCCTCTCTTTTCTGGCATGTGCAGCACGGCTGATACGATTTCAAAAAATCCTCCAGACAGACAAATTCCAAGGAGCCGTGTTGTAGTGTTTGCTGCTGCTGTTGACCGATGGACCAGCAGAATTGGGAAAATGCTGTCCCGCTTTGCAAGAACACCAAATAAAGAATGAAAAATAACTCGTAGCTAACGCTTTTGTATTTGTTTTTGGTATGTCAGATGGAAATGCTCATTTAATAAATAGATGATTTTATGTTTGATTTTTAAAGTAAAGCTCTGTTTGAGACCCATCTCCTCATTTCCATATGAGTCACAATAAGTTGCAAAGCACCAGAAGCGCACAGTGGGCTGAAAACAGCAGGCGCTGAGTTAATCTCCAACCCATTGCGATTCCTTTACTGCTATGCCTGTTGCTCCCGAGAGATTTTTAACAGGGTAGGCATTATGGCTAATGCTTCAGGGATGTGGAGAAATATCTAGGAACAGTGGGCCTTGAAGCTCTTTATGTTTATTTAACAGCTGATTATTATTTATTTATTTGTTGGTTTTGGTGGTTTGTTTTTTTTTATAATGCAAATGTTTGAAGAAAAGTGCCTTGTTTGAGATTTCTGCTTTGGAAACCCAGAAAAAAAAATTGTGGGGGCTGTTTCATGACTGTATTTTTAACCTCCACATAGGAAAACTGAGAGGTAAATTTGCACTTCAAACTATAGCTGGAACCAAACCACCCACATACAGAGATAATAAAACATCAAAAGACCTGTGAAATATGCTGGCATATGTATATATGTTTAAAAAGTGCACAAAATGAAGAAATCGGGAACACACAACTAAAGTTCTTTTCTAGATGGGAGTATTAGTTATAATAAGCAAAGCACACAATTTTGGTAGTCTTTACCCCAAGCTCAGCTGAAGTGATATGGTAAAAATGAACATTTTTTGTGGTATTCAGATTGCTGAACATAAACATATCTTCTCACAAGAACAGGAATAATAGATGCAAACGTTACCCAGCCTCACTAATTCTATTTGGCCTGAAAATTGTTGTCTTGTGCTCTGGGGAATATATTGAGATGTCAAAGTGAAAGTTCTGAAAATGCATAATGAAAACGTTAGTACCATATTACTCATGATCTCAAGGCTCAGCTCTGTGTTGGACACAGCAGAAGCTTATTGTTGACTTCTGCTGGGGTAAGGTAGCTGCAGGAGCGGTTCCATGCATGCGATTCCCTCTCATTTTGACATGGCAGCATAATAGGGAAAATTAAAAGTTCTGCAGGGTAAGCTGACAGAGAGGTCACCCAGTGAAGAAAGACAACAGGGCTGGTGGAGGCATCCCTGTGATACCTTGTCTTCTCAGTCAACCATGAAGATTCCTGGAGAGGATGGGCTGGCACACCTAAATGTTTGGAAGTTTAGAGGCCAAAATGCTGCCCTTGGGAGAGCCCAGGGTAGGTTGCTGCTGCTGCTGAAAAAGCCTCCAGAAGCTTTTATGCACCAATGCTGCTTGTCTCTTCTGTGGGATAGCAGTTGCTCCCTCTGTCTTTCCTGGGTTTCTCTATGAGCTGGGCTGAAGCCCTGGGCATCCTGGGCTGTCGGAAACAGTGTGGTCCTGCTCTGCTCTCCCCTTGCACTGAGCAGTGCCATCCCAGCACAGAGCATGGCATCCCAGGGATTAGTCTTTTTGGCATTTGCTGCTGAAGTACATTGCTGAAAACAGAAGCTTTGAGCTGAGTTTCTTTTTAAACTTTCCATTTGATAAAGTTTTATTTTATTTTGCAGTAGGTAGAAGTACAGTGTATCAAAATAAAGGCTGGGAGTGTTGGCAAAATCCTGTACATTGAGCTATGCCCCAGCACCTGAGCTCTCATTTCAAGGCAGATCTGTTATCAGACATGAAACTGGAAATACCAGCCCTCACTTGATGAGCTTTTCTTTGGTAGAGGAACAAAGGTACTGAACATCTGTAGCTGGTATTCATTGCTATTTTTATATCAAAGCTTCCTTATCTACTTGGCAAGTGATTCAGGGATTTTCTCTCTCCTAGGTGCCCCTGCAATGTGTTTGTTGTAATCTCTCACATATCCTCATTACACTTTTTGCTCCACATCAATAAGAAATTAAGAAGTCAGGTTGCATTAGTTCTCTTGTTTTAGCCAGCTCTTTTCAGAATTCCTCCCCAAAAAGTTAAATGCTCTTTCACTAGATTTTGTTTCCCTTTCCTATGAGCTTTTCTCCTCCACTCTGTGCTCACTGAATCTCTGCTCTGTGACCTGTGCTGACCTCCCCAGAGCTTTTAGCAAAATGATGAAATACACTATTGTGAGCTTTCATATGTGTATGCATATGTAAGCATTATTTTCATATGTATTAATAGACTTCTGCTTAGTTTTTAATCCTTTTCTTACTATTACTTCTTCCTCCCTCCCTCCCCACCTTTTTGTGCAAGTGGGTTTGCTTTATCTGTCCGAGCAGGTGATGTAAGTTGTCAGGGTCTCTTGTCAGCACTTCTGCCAATACCTACTGGTCCTTAGTCAGATCTGTTCTGCTTTCCTGCAAAGGCCAGCTCTGATGCTTTGTTTCGGCTCTGCTGTTAAAATTCCTCAAACACTGATGACTTCAAACTCATGAGAAAGAGATAGGCAGAAGCACTCATATTCGGATTTGGACTCAGATTTTAAGTCCTACAGAGTGCAGGCTATCTTGGATCTGCCTAGTATAATGATAAAGGTTGCAAGTAAAATAGGAATTTACGTAACTCTCATTTCTAATGATCAGGAAGCTCAGAAGCATTTAGTTTGGCACCAGCTTTTCTAAGAAACAACTTTATTTCCAATTGGCCATTTCTCAATCTCTAAGTTACCGATTAACAAATGTAATTTTTCATAATGAGGTGGGGAACGCTGCTGAGAGTCGTGTGACTCCTTTGTGAAATGTTAACACAATTCCTTTTCGGTCCCAAGAGAAAAAAAAATGTGGCATGTTTTTTGGTAATATACAACAGTATTTCCAGATGTCTCTGACATGATCTCAGACAACCTGTTACCAAAGGGGAAGACAGCACTTTTACTGCAGCCCAATGGGTCAGATGTGTCCCCTGCATGCCAGGGTCTCCTGGGGGAGACAGAGACAGGCACAGAGGGAGCTGCGGTGGCCCTGCCTTGTCTGGATGAATGTCCTAAAAGGTCTCTGAAACACCTGAGGATTCATTGCTCTATCATGCCATGGATACCAGGGAGTTTTGGTAAGGTGTTGACGCAAACTATTACGGGATGGCTACAATAGCTGCTGATCTCCTTGCCTACAGTACTGCTCTTTGAGTCACATTTTACAAGCCCAAAAGCAAATGTAAGTAAAACTGTAATCCCCACCACCTATATAAAAAGGTTGCCATATAATAGGAAAAGAACAACTTGTCTCCCTTCTCCAAAGACAATTCCATAATCCACAATCCCGTAGGTGCCTGAGATGCCAAAAGATAACGGGGTGAGGCTGCAAAGCAGCTTGGCCAAGCACAGGACCTCCAGGAGAACTGGAGGAAATGGAGGTACTGTGCAGAGCATGAACTGAATGTCCTTTCATCTGCTGACGTTGGAGACACCAGCCTGCGAGTGAAAAAGGCACCTTGAGGGCCATAAGCCTTTACGTCAGTGCTTCCAATTTTCTGAAACAACTCCTCCAAAATGGAGGGTTCCTGGGTTCCTTTTTATGAGGTCTGTTATCAGTTCTTATGTGGATATGTTTCCTGCTCTTCGTGAGCAGGAAAGGGCAAGAATATAAACCCAACTGCTGTTTCTGAGCCTGTGCCCTTAGTGAATTAGATTTTTACATCAGATTTCTGCCTATTCTCCTTCAGGTATTTTTTTTTTTTAAATTATTTTGCTAGGGCTCACAGTAAAAAATTCTCTCCTCTGTTGCTGATGGTTTGGCATAGCCTCCAGCCTCCTGCAGTGAATTGTCTGATGCGGCTTCGATCCACGATATATCTCCTATCTCGCTTCAGTTGTTCTCCATTTTCTTTTAAACGGCAAGTCAATAATCACCATTCCTGGAAGGTTTTTCTTTTATACGTATGCTAAAATTATGCTTTCAACCAGGGACTTCTGTCCAAACGTATTGTGAAAGACAGTGAAAAAGGGGACAGTGTTTGCAACATGGTGGAAATTTTGTCCCTGATTTCAAGCCCTGCAGGAATGCGCTGCCTTGGAGGGATAGTGCTACTAATGCTAGACTGTAATTTGGGTTGCAGGGGTGTGCGTGTGTTCTTCTTTGTACGTAAAGAAAGATGCTAACCTTTCTTTAGCAGCTGTCTAGGAAGAAATCTAGCTACTGCCAACAAGCTTTAACTTCCATCAGCACATTTTTATATGAAATAAGATGCAGGCAGGGGAATGGCAAGAACGCAGCCTGCTGCTTTGTCCCCTCAGTGCCAGGAGGGACCAGAAAGCGTCGAGCAGGGAAGGGAGATGATGATCAGAGTGCTGGGGCTCCCACCGTGCCGGAGCCCTGCACCACACTGCCCTTCCTCTGCTCCTGTCCCGGTCAGAGGGCTCTGCTGCGGGGAGCTGGCAGCAGATCTCTTCGGGGAGGGAAGGCTCACCGGTCCTTGCTCTCCCCAAGCACTGTAACTGCAGCGTTTGGGTTTTGTCCCTTTTTTTTTGTCTTCTCCCATATGCAACTTCCACTTTTGTGCATTAGCTGGGAGAAAATTGGATGTAATATGACTTTTCTGATCTTCCTGCTATGCTTATATACGTTATCTACATTCTGACCTTTGTTTCTAAACATTATCTATGTAGACTGCACCTCCATTACAGTTTTAGTAGTTGCTGTAAGCTGCATAAGCATGTAATCTCATTTAAGTCTCTGCCGCTTATCCATGTATACTGCTTCTAAAGACACTAGTGCTGCCTTTTAATGTATCATAAAATGCATTCATATTAAAATAGAGATTTAAATTTTGTTCTAAACACTTTTGCAGGTGTTTAAATTGGTGTTTTAAATACCAATTCAGCAAGTGTTGGAAAGTCTGCCATTCCTAAACAGCACGTTATCAGAATCGTGAGCCACATGCAGGGATTTATGGGGGATGTGTGGTGTATCTGAGTATGTGTAAAATTATATGAGATTTGGAGCAGCTTTTCCTTTTTACTGCATGGCCCCACAAATACCGTGCTATCCTGTTGGCCGCCTTCTACTGTTGCACCTAGTAACTCTTTGAGTGAAAGCTGATGCTGTTGGGAGAGATAATATCAAACTGGGGCACAATTTATACTCACGGGTGTAAGGCTGCCTTCTAGGGATGGAGAATTTTTATTTCCCAGGATGTTCCTGGATGGTTTCTCAGCTAGGGGCAGGTGTGTTTAGTAGTAAAGGCCCAATCTCCAGATAAGGGGGAGACTCACTGCCAGGGCTTGTGTTCCCTCTGTCTGTACAAAAGGAAAAGAATAGCTAAAACAATTGGTTTGAAGGATTTAGGATTATTAGTACTGTGCCGAAGCTGCGAGGCCATTTCCTTCTCATGTAAATACAAACACTGATGGAAAATGGAAACATCCGTAGGAACTACAGATCAGGAATTTAAATAGTTACCTTGTTTGGTTTCATGTCCCCCTTCTCCAACAGAGAAGTAAAGGCCACATCATGGATGTGAGCAAAGTAAATGTCAAGTAGAGGGAGAAAAATGAGTGAATGAATATTTGTGTACATACAGGAGAGGAAATCTGTGCAATTTTCTTATGGCATTTCTTTGCTCTTGAGATGAATTTGAAATAACAGGAAGTAATTCCTTCTTGGTCTTTCCATAAATGATGATTAAATGTTTTTGCCTCAAGTCAATTCCTGTGACATAGAGATGAATATATAAAAATATTTGTGCAGTTACATCCACTATAGATGATTCATACTTTTTTAATTAAAAATGAATTCTTGATGTAACCATTTCCTGAAAGTTGTCATGTTCTCCCATTCATCTCCCACTGCTTCATCCAGTTTTTCCCCACTTAACAAGCTGTTTTATGAAAAGAAAATATTTGCAAATGTTCTGGAGATTTTTGTTAAATAGTTAAGAGGTAGTAATAGATTAGTGTATCTTTATATCATTTCAATGTCAACGCACGGATGCCATTCTGTAGACTCAGTCCATTCTTAAGGATGCAACAAGTCTGGCAGGGGATTTTAACTTGCAAATGATTTACACAAATCAGTCCCAGTAAGACACAGTTACACTGTCTCCTGGAATATACCAAGTCCCAAATGCAGATTTATTGAATATTTGTACCCTTTCCTTTACTGGTGTGATTTGTGGGAAAGAAAAGTGAATAAAATTCTGCTTTATACAAAGTGTTTTCAATTAACCATCCAATTAAGACCAGAACTGGAAGAGTATCTGACGGGCTTATACCTGTTGTGGTAGGTATAAATAATTACATAAAATCATAGAATCATTATGGTTGGAAGAGACCTCAAAGATCATCAAGTCCAACCGTATATCTGATGCCACCATGCCCACTAAATCATGTCTTGAAGCGCCACATCTCAACATTTTTTGAACACCTCTAGGGATGGTGCATCCACCATCTCCCTGGGGAGCCCATTCCAATGCCTAATGACTCTAACAGTGATGAAGTTCTTTCTAACGTCCACATGAATGCATAATTCTGCTTACTCCATCTTTATATTTGACTGTTTGAGAGATAGTCAGGTGGGCAGTGTGGGGTGAAACTAAGAAATGCTGGAAGAATTCAGCAGTACTTTGCTCTTTGCCATATAATCCCTCTTCTTAATGACTGGTGACTGAAGACTGGTCACAGTTGCTGAGTTGGCTTTTTGCCCTTCAGATGTATGTCAGACATCACAACTGGACTTTTGTAAATAGGATGCAACCACATCCAAATTGTGGTGTTTAACTTTCAGCAGCGTCTTGCACTTTGTACATAACAGCATAGACTGGAAAGCTGGGACAATGCTTTTTTTTTTTTTTTCCCCTCAGTGCAGGAAATATGAACCAAATTGGGTAGGGAAGATGCAGACTGCAAGATGTGAAGGGTGGATTTATCCAGTAATATTTAACCACCTGATTTTTAACTGCACTGTGTAGCTTACAGGTTTATGATAGGGAAAACAACAAACCAACCAACCAACCACCACCACCACCCCCCCAAAAAAAAAAAAATTAACAAAACCATCCCTTTATTTAAAAATGCAAATGCTTATTTTAAACTGGTAAATTGAACTGGTCCCCGGAAATATTTGGGTTGCCTTCTGCTCTGCTTTTTATTTTTCTTAGCTTGACATTTTACATTTGTCATAGTCAGTGCACAAATAGGTTGCACATGTTTATTCATTTTATCCTATGAACACAGCGACAGATTTGATAGAAAAGCATTCTGGTATTGACATGAAATTAGCTCGCTGAGCATTCCGTTTTTCTGGAGACTGAATCAGGTAATCCAATTAATGGCACACTCCTAAAGTAAGTACTAGCCACCGACACCACGGATCAGTGGAGGACAAAGTAAAGCATTTGTGTATTTCTTGTAACACAGTTAAACGTTTTGCAGAGTAGCATGATACAAATAGCATAGCTGGTATTGGTTGCAAGGGTCACAGTCCTGTGTCTCAGGCATCATGGTGGTTCTCATTATAAAAATAAATGCAAAGATAAACTGTGTATTCATGTGACTACCGTGATATTATATCACTGCCACGAGAATATGAATCTGTTAGAAGAATGAGATGGGGAATTGGCTTCAGTTCATTAATAGGACGATAGGAAAACAATCCTGTTCATAACATGGTGCACCTATTCCTGCCTAACCACTTCAATACGTTTGTGCTGTTGGACGGTTTGTAAGCAAATCTGCTGTTACTCTTTAGTGAGATATGCAACCAGTCTTGGATGAAATAATGTGTTACTAGAACCTTGCAGGAATTGGTGAACATACTTTTAATGCTCTAAATACAAGGAGCACAGTATTCAACTCCACAACTAAATATAAAGGAAGGATAATCAGTGGCTCCCATCTTTGGTATTTGTTTCTATTTTTGGCCATCATTCTTGAAGCATGTTCTTGTATCTTCTTGACTTTCTGTATGCTTTAAAACTAAGTACACACATTTTGCCATCATTCAAATTAAGAAAAACATGAACTGACTTTGAAGAATAACATTCAAATGATTTCTCAAGCTCATAGCCATTTTCTCAAATTAATGTGTAGCTTAAACAGATGAGGTTAAAAAACCCAAAACTTTTTGGTTACTTTGGTGGACATTGTACAACCTTAATATTTTCCATTGAAACATACCCACATGATTATTCGGAATACTTGCTGGTGTTTTCAAGATGCTTAGAAAAATTTTCAATCACCAAAATCAGATTTTCTATAAAGAATGTTCCAGTTTATTTGAAAATAAATCTCAGGAAGGTTGATGAGATGCCTAAATGTTATCTCAGAAAATGAAAAATGAGTCTTTGAATATATTAAAATGTTAGTCTTTCATACAAAGCTGGGTTTTGACCAGTTTGTATTCTGTCTTTCTGTTTTCCTTCTTTTTTACATGGGTGTTGATAGAAGATCTCCATATTATGCTTCTGTATACAGTTAACACTGGGTAGTTAAGCAATAACTTTAACATTCAACATTTACTTCTCACTCTTGTGTGACACATAAAAGAATCAGCTTCTTGTTTTCATTAATTCTGATTATCCAGTCATTTCCAACTGTTAATTAACTAGTGTGATCAAATAATTTCTGTAACATTATTTTAAGGCATTGATCAGCAAAATTTTGAACTCAGAAGTCATACCCAGTTCTGCAGCAACCCCTCAGATGAATGTCGAAGTAATTGGCTCCCTCAGAGATAATCCCTGTATTCATGTAAATCAATAACAACATCATGAGTCCCTGTCAATAAGAACAGAGCACAATTGGCCAAGTTAGCTCCTTGCTAGACAGAGAGTAAAATAAATACCATAATGCAAGAAGATCATCCTGAAACATGCTTCTAGGAGGCAAGACCAGGGAATTTTTTGCATCCTACAGGTCATGAGTGCTTTTATCTTCAGGAAAAAAAAATGAAGCCTCAGAGGTTGACTGATCTGCTAGTATTGGTGTTGCAACTATTCCCTACTGCAGGGCAATCTCCTGAATAGCTCTGAGCAGATAGGCTCTGCAGGTGGTGAACTCATGTTACTTAAGAGAGAGATGGGATGTTCCCTGTCAGCCTGAGGAAAGAAGTACAGAAAAGAAAGGCTACAAAGCAGCGTTGTGTGGTTCAGAAAGCTCCTGTGAGTCCCTGGGCACACCCATGTTGTATGACAGAGGGTGATAATAAATGCCTATGCTGGCAGGTGGGTTTGCAGCTGAGTGGGTGGATATACATGCCCAGCTCTGGAAGAAATGCTCTTTCTTTCACAGTGCTTCTCTCAAGCTGAAGGTCTCCTGCAGTACTTCTGGTGCACATGGTCCAAGCTGGGCAGTGAAACTGGGGAGCAGCCCTCCTCGTTTGCTTGTCACCCTTCCCACCATGAGAGGTCAGAGCTTTGGACAGTATTGCACATGTGGATCATGTGGGGCTCTCCTTGGCTCTATATTACACCCTGGAGCTGTGTCCTTATAAAACACGTGAGCCTTAGATCCCTGGAGGTCTGTGAACTCTTTTTTTTTTTTTTTTCCCCGAGTTTCACAACTAATAAATGAGAAAATCAAATTTATTTCTAGAATATGTAAATTTAATATTCAGCTAGAGGCTGAAATATCATAATTTTGTTAGAGAATGGCACATTGATAAAAACTGAAAAAAACTGGTAGAAATAAAGCAAAGATGCATTAAACTCTTCTGAACTTCCTCTTCTTTTGAGTCGTGCTAATGGGCATCTTAGTCCCTATGACTTATTACTCTGCTGGTAAAGTAAGTCAGGGTCGTTCCTGCCTCCTTCCCAGCTGTGCTACTGGGAAGAACAGGCTGCAGGCAGATCCTGGCCAGCCATGGGTGTGAGGGCCAGAAGTCTGTGATCAGCTCCTGGATCCTGGGCTGTCCGTCAGATGGTGTCTGAAGCGAGCAGGTTTGCAAAGTGTCTTCGGAAAGAGTCAGTGAAAGGAGCAGGGCATTCAGTTTTCAGAGGATGGGGTTTGTGACTTGGGAAGTTTCTCACTACTTCTGATAATCAGGTCATGAAGTTTTAGCTGCTTTTCTTTCAAAGGTAACAGAGGAAGAGCTAAAATATACTATAAAGTAAAGAACAGGTCTCCAGATTCTTTGTAGGATAGGTAATGCTGTTGTGCATGAGGTAGAATGCACTATACTTTCATTTTTCTCATTACATGAACCTTCACTGATGAACAGACATATGTCTTAAAAATATTGCATTTGCTTCTGTAAAGCTGTATGTAGTGATACCAGAAATGTATGCTGCAGGCTGTTGAAGAGATTCTTCATTGAAACTAACAGTCACAATGGGAACCAGCTGTTGGCTGTAGGTAGATCATTCTAAAGTATTTTTTAAAAAGCTGGAGGATAATTCTAGATTTCTACAGCACAAGCCAAGGTAATTCCCTGAGTAGTCTAGCCAAGAAAATTGCACAGGTTCTTGACACAGTACTACCAGATGTGATACAGCTTTTGTCTGTGATCCCTTGTACTACAGAATTAAAGGAAGTGTAATGAATTCTGAGTGTGGATATTGTAATTGGTATGCAGGATGTGAAAGAAAAAAAATATACAGAATACATTCGGTTACACTCTCAAGAAATAGTAAAATCTCCCTGGTTTATGTTTGCCTATAAAGGTGCTGGCCATTGTAATGATAAAATACATTCTATGTGATCATGGGCAAGTCCTCCCTGTGTGTTGAGCAAATCCCTCTGAGCCTTTACTTTATAGATACAGTTGTATTTATCTACCTAAAAGGTTGTTCGGAGACTTTGAGGTCTTTGTATAAAACTTATTATTGTAGAAAGCCAAAATATTATTATGCAATCTAAGAATAAAACCTACCTTCCAACTCCCTGGGTGTTACTGGCTGAGAGAACTTTACCCAGGTGAATGACATTGAGGTGACGTGAATACAATTTTGCTGATAGAGGACACAAGCTACCAGCTTTATGGTTTGAGAAGGATTTAAACAAATAAAGTGCCAGCTTCTCTATTCCAGTCAGTTTACCATGAAAGCTGAAGCTGCTCTCCACCTTTCAGGTAAGCAAATATATATATATATATACACACAGTACTGTGTGTTTC
This sequence comes from Cariama cristata, assembly GCF_000690535.1. Lineage (NCBI taxonomy): Eukaryota > Metazoa > Chordata > Aves > Cariamiformes > Cariamidae > Cariama > Cariama cristata. Next base: position 33,071 of record NW_009611557.1, read on the forward strand.
AAGTAAGCACTATTCACAGCTTTGGCAAATAAAAATAGGGTACCCCTAATTTTGTATGAAACATATTCAACAGTTTTTGGTTCAATAATTAAAAACAAATGACTTGATGAATACCATGGCAGAATAAATAACAGTGAGACCATATACTGTTGATAACTATTTACACACTGGATGTGCAGTCATCACTGTTTGGTTTTGCACAGGAGATTTGAACAGAACTGTAACTCTTCTATTATACTATCATGCCAAGAACCAGGTTTGGATTGTACAAGTGCTTTAGAATTAATATTACCTAAAATATCAATAATAAAAATCAGTAGCAATTACAGATATTAGAAAGAGACTAAACAGAGATAATGCAAAATAAAATCTAATATGAATTTGATTTTCCAATTAGGGACTCTGATTTACTGCTTGCTCTGAGTAGCACTTTTTCTTGGTGTTCTGGTGTGCCCTGATCAGGTGTGATGCAGTCAGGAGTGCTGTTATATATATGATATCATATGGATGCAGACGCAACACAGAGCTGAAATAAATATAGGCAGTTCATACCTCAAACCTCTTCTGCTTTTTTGTACAGTAGGCTGCAGCTTTGGCAGATGCTCTGCAGCTGCTTGTTTATTCTTACTCACATTTCTGAAGAATTAGATTCACTAATGCAAGTAGTAAAGACCTTCCCCCCCGCCTCCCCCTTAAATAACACCTTGAATAGCCTCATTGCTTCCCCTTGGCCCCAGCTCATTCATCCCAGCTCTTGGTAACTCCATCCCTGTTACTGCCACGTTTGCCCTTCATGGAAATAAAATAGTGTGACCATCCAGTACCAGTGGCTGGACTTGCAGCTGTCTTTTGCATGCTGTAGCAGGTGCATGGACAGGAGTGCTGCCTGAAGACCAGGGTTTCTCAAAATACAGTGAGCCTAGAGAGACAGATAAACACCTAGTTGATAGGCGGTGCTTGGTTCAAGAACTTGCTGGGGCTTACAGCATTGGCCACAGAATTCCCCCTGTGCTGAAACCAAGGACCCCAAGAAGCTCTTCAACACCAAGAGTTGCCTGTCTCATTTTTAAGTGCATCCAAAGTGCATCGTTAACAATGCTTCAATAATGAGAAAACCCAAAATAATTAACCATCCCCCAGATTGTCCCAACCTAATTGTGAATTACAGAGCAGGAGAGGTGAGTGCAGTATTTCAGGGTGAAGGGAATTTTGCCTGCTTTTCTTATTTGGACACAAGAATGTAAAAATACTAGTAGCCATCATTACATACTGCCTACATCTGCTCCTAAAGCAAAACACTGCTGTTTTTGTTTTTTTTTTTTCTTGTACTGTTCCAGGATCAATTCCAGTGTGTAAGACTGTCCTTGACACTTAAAAATATAGGCATCTATTTTACAGTACTTAAATGGTTTCCAAGGAATGAGGACAAATGAGCTATACAATTTTTAATTTTTTTAAGAGCTTTTTTTACTTCAGAAGGAGATTGCCCTAGATAATAATTAAAAACCTGCCAGTCTCACAGTAGCACCTGCATTTACTGCCTCTCCTGATTTACTGTGAGACAGATTTGTCAGGGCAAGTAGCAGAGATTTTTTTTTTAAAAAAATCTGATTTCTTTTTTTGGCTGATCACCTGTAAACTATCACTCCCCTCTTCTCCTACCTGATGCCTGTAGAAGAGAGAGGAAATTAGGGCTAAGCCACTTACATGGAGCACTTTCTCTGTCCCCTCCCACCTTGGTGCTTGCCTGTGGGTGCAGCTGCAGAGCCCCATCAGGGAGCACCACTGAGCTCAAGTGTCTGGGTCCTCCCAGCACAGTTGCTTGTGGTGTGTGCAAGGATGGCGGTGTTTCCTCTCACTGGGGAACATATCTTCAAATTTGATTGCAGATTTTAAGAAAGAATTTTGGGAAATGACATCTAACGTGGATGTATGTGAATGAAGATCAATTGATGGATAAATCTGCACGTGGGTCAGCAGATGTTAGCAGGTCATTGCTACTGCAGACTTGTATCGTTCTGGCAGTTTCTGTCCAAGTGGGACTATCTTTACCTAGATCTGAACACCCCATGTTTGCAATTCAGTTCTGTCAGTTTAAAATAAAAAGTATAAAGAATACAAAGTTTCAGCTACTTTTAGCAGACTTGCAATGCTTTGTTATTGCTTTTTCATCTCAGGACTGCAATTTCATTCTAACACAGGCAAGAGGCATTACGCTGCAACCAAGAGAAATAAAAAATGACAGGTTTGTGAACTCAGAGTATTTCCAGTGCTCCATTTCCACTCTTCCCCCCAGCTTTATTCCTCTGAAAGACAGTTTGAAAAAACAGTTATTAGTTCCAAGCTAAAATGCTTTGGATATGGGCAAGTATTATGGTTATTCTGCTACTCTTATACCAGTTGTATCCAGCACTGAATATTCCCTTAGAAACCGCACAGGTTAGATGTAGTTAGGGGGAGCACACTACTTTCCTGCCCCTTTCTCGGGAAGATAACCTCCTCAAACCTGTTTTAGAAGCACTCTGCCACTGTGATGACCTGTTTTATGAAACTCTTAGTCAGGTTTTTGGGTAACTGTGATAGCATTTGCTAGAGTAGCTGAGAAGGTTTTCTTTGCCCCCTACCCTTGAAAGTGCCAGACTACAGTGAGAGAGGGAGGGAGATGACTCCCTTCATTCCCAGAAGTTAGTGGACAGTCTATGAGAGACACCATCCTGGTTTCCAGCACAAGACTCGATCTTCAAAGCCTTGTCAGCAAGTCACTCAAGCTGACGGCACTGGAATATAAGATAGTTTAAAACTTATTCTAGTTTATTTGCCCTACCAGGTGGTAGGCAGTGATTTGTATGCAGATGTAGAAGATCATTGCTCTGTAGATTTAATGAAATCCTGTTATTTTACTCAATCCTAAATGAAATGAATCAGCTTGTCAACTTGAGAGGTGATGACCTAAATCTGAAGGGACTAAATACTGCCAAATTTACTCCAGCTGGGATCATTCACCAAAACAGTTAGGGAATTGTTTGTTTTAAACATGTAGTCTAAGTAAATACTAATCTTATTGTTAGAAAGCTTGTTTATTTAGATAGGCTTTCTCATAGAAGTCTAATGTTTGTACATGACTAAGACATATCCTCAAAATTTAGTATAAAAATAGCTCTATGTTTTGAAAGAATAAATTAGGAACTATGGTACAGTATAATAAAAGTAGTCTTCATTTGCATGTGCTAATTAATTTCTACTTTATCCCATCAACATTTGAGAGTAGTGGCCTTATTAGCAGGAA
>NW_009611557.1:36387-39953 GCF_000690535.1 Cariama cristata
ATTTGCTTATAGTCTGAAACTAAAGACTGAACAAACTCAGTGAAGGTCACTCTTTTTCCTTTCAATTATCAAGGTTAATTACAAAATTAATTAGGTCAATTTGTAACTTTGATTAGGAGAATTTACCTTCTTTTGGCTTTGACACAGAATCTGGATCTGCAGCGAAAGATTTTGCCTTCTGTACTAAGCTCAGTAGTTTTGTGACATCCTTCTTAAAAACATTTCCAGGTTTTTGCTACTCAGATGATATCAGATTATTGAACTCAAAGTGGAAACTGTATATTTGTTTTATCTTGTCATTATCCTTTTTCTGGTGTAATTCAATAATGAAATCTGGTTTTATAAAACAGTTTAACCATTTAACAGGAAACAGATTAAAAATTAATTGGTTTTTGTTCTTTTAGTGTACTGTCAGTTATAGTTACAATTATAATCTAGGGCATCGACATCAGTCATCGGTAGAATATTACCTTTATTTCTGGTTAGGTCCAATACCCTCACTTTTGCCCATAATTATCCTAAATCTTGTTCTTTGGCTTTTGTAAATAAAAGGAGACATTTATTTCACTTAAATTTTCTGTCGCTGTCTGGCACATACTAAAAGTGTTACTATGGCTTGATCCCGAATGACGTTAAGGCCCCAACATCATAGACGTGCACAGGCTAAGCATAGACATTCTCCTCAAGAACTTGCAGTCTAAATAAACATGGGTTAATTGGCAAATACAAAAAGGTCTGGAGAACAAATATCCCATTTACTGGTGGGTAACAGAAATTTTAATTGATTTGCCCTCTGTGACAAATCTGTGGCTGGATCAAGAATTTAATCTTAGTCTGAAATTCACTGCCTTAATGAGAAGAACATCTTATTTCAGCTGTAATATGACCCCTTCCTGATTAAACGGACTGAGAAAGCATTAGTAGTTAACTTCTGCAACCTTCTGCCTCTTAGCAATTAACAGAGGGACTAATTCTGCAAGGTAGGAAAGGCTTTCTGGATAGCAGCAAACATTTCTCTTTCCTTTCATGGCCAAGGAATTTGAGGTCTGGGCAATACTAAAAAAAACCCACAGTTCTGATATATTGTCTGATTAAACGTGAGAAATGAAAGTATCAGGTCAAATAGGCAAGGATTAGTAGTGATTTGCATCCAGATCATAAGAGGTAATTAAGCAATTGGACTCCACTTTGTCTTTGAGATGTGTAAAGACATCCTGAAGTGACATCTTCTAAAGGAAATTTCTGGTTGGTCTCCATCTACTCTGATGAACCCACTTGATTTCTCTCCTCACACATCATTTCATTTCATTATTATTTCAGACATAGCCTTCCTTCTCCATATTTTCAAAACATTTTAAATTGTCTCTAACAACAATACATCAATAGGGCAGGTGCTAACCCTAACTATCTCCCTCTTCTGTGCAGCTCCAGTCTTCAGGGCCTGGCTGATGCTGTACTGCAGTCACACTCATCAGCCTGAAAGGGGTTTGTGCCACTTCTGGATACTGTACGTACAAGTCATGTCTCAGCTGGACCTTTTATAAGCGTGATTATTAGCCCCCTAAATCAGAAACTAGTTCAGAAAAATGGATGCCCTTCTCCTAACCTAATCCTCCAAAACCTGACTCATTGTCTACAAAGGCGTTGTCAAGCCGTACCTTGGTGAACAGCTTCTCTTGTTTAATCTGTCATATCTGTTGTAGGAGCACAATGGCTTTTTCTCATTTTAGCCTGACTGACAGGCAGCTAGTATGCTCATCAACCTCAATGAACTCAGTGCTTCTATACGAATATCCATTCAACAGCAACCATGAACCCTTTCAGCGTAATAAAAGTCACTGAAATATTTAATATTCTTCCTTAAGCAGGAGAGGCAGTCTAGAAGGCATCACCATTTCTTCTGGGCTATTTGCTTCATAGAAGATAGATCCAACTAAATATAGTTGTTTTCCTTATCTTAAGGCTGTCAGGGATAGCGACTTTCAGTAATCATAATTGCCATATCAGCAGTTTTTGTATTTTAAAATATGAGGTTTATATATTAAAAAAAGCAAAAATACAAAAAAAGAAGTTTAAACAGAACTCTTACAATTTCGTTTTCCTCTTTTCTTTTCTCATCTTTTGCCATATGCAGAGACTTTTTTCTTAATTAAGAGATCATCAAAGTCATCTTCCCCACTCAAATTTTCATATCTTAGCTAGTCTTTAGCTATTGAACAGTCTGTTTTTCCTCTGTGTGCTAGCTTGCTCCTTCTCATTATTTTCTGCTTTCATGTCATCACTCTATGTTTGCACTCCTGTGCCTTCCTGTGGTTTTTCAGCTGTCATATCGTCAACATATGAAAATCCAGTGACTTCCTCCTTGTCTATTAGAATCTATAGATGCTATTTCCTTTCAGTATTAGAAGTAGGAATGTAACAAAATTCAAATATTTGTTATTTCATCTGAGATGAAGACCAAATAAATATCTCCAGTAAGTATGCCCTTACGTTTCATTGCTCATGGCTATGTGTAGTAATGGAAGATAGGGCAAGTTGTTTTCTCTTGTGAGCAATAGTCAAGAATGTCACGGTCAGTAAAATGCAGCAAACTGACAGGTACTTGCTTGAAATTTTGTTGGGGAGTATCTCAGATCTACCTTTCTTTAGACTGCGGTGACAGCCTGTATTATCTGTGCCTAAAGCTCAAGTAATCTGCAGATGTCACCTGAGGAATTCAAGCTGAGGAGGCTGCACACTGCTTTGCTCCTAATTGTTCTGCTGACCTATTTCCTTTTACTGGTGGAGATTAGGGTACGCTGGCACACCATGTAATCATAGGACACTGTCTGTGCAGTACATGTCGCAGAAAAGAAGCTTACATTTTTCTTTTAATAAGTGAAACTTGTTTAAGCATGTACACTCCCGGCTTGTCAGCTCCCTGCTGCTGTGGCTTAGATTTATGCCTTGCCTTGTCCTCAGATGAGTCCTGAAGGTCACTTGCCTACACACCAAGCAAACGTTTTAAGTGTTTCTGAGCAGAATGAGAACCCTTCTGCTAAATCGCTGTGTAACCCTCAAAAAATATAGCTAGAGGTGATCAAATAATAATCATTTCAGTCATTGCTTCATCCTCACAGTGAGTATTTAGCAAGAGCTTTGAGGTTTGGAAATACTCTTGCCAGGATAGTCACTACTTGCCATGTTCAGAATGCTTCTGAATGGAGTAAGCAAAGCACTTCCAAATGCATTCTAAAAAACCCAGCAAAAAATGAACATTTACTGTTATTTATGGAATTGCACTGGGCATACTCCATTTTCCCCATCTACAGATGTGGAGAGTCATGATCACAGTAATACTGCTATGGATCAAATATATGCATATTGGCAAGGGAAGGGGAGCCTCCAGCATCAACTTACAGTGACCAAAACTGGGAACAGATTGGGGTTTGACTGGGAGTGAAGACAAACCAGGTGGCTTTGTTTAGCCATGGCTGGGCACCACCGTATGCCTCTGTGGCATTGCTCACTCTGCAAACGTGACAATTAATGGGGGGTGGGGGGGGGGGGGGGGGGTGTGACACATA
>NW_009611557.1:39984-100311 GCF_000690535.1 Cariama cristata
CACTGTGAATGAACATGTTAAGTGTATAAACCTCCCAATCATAACCAACTTATAACTTTTTCCTGTAATTAAGCCTTTGTTCTATAGTTTATTAACTTGCTGTGCCCACAGAGAGGTGCATTTGAAGGGAAAGCCACAAGAATTACAACTGTGCAGCTACAGTGCATTTTTTTTTACTGCAAGTCAAGGTAGTTTTGCAAATGGACAGTGCCTTCTCATTGAAAATGTAATCACCCTGTTCATGGGGTTGATAGCTTGAGCAGATCTAACATCTCTGGTCCTTTATGCTTTCATCTTGGGATACTGCAGCTTAGTATGCAAGAATAGCAGAAACCAGTGCAGTAACTTTGGCAATTATCACAATATTTATTATGCTTCACGTGAACAAGACTGATTTATATGGGCTGCGAATGGCCTGAAGGAATAGCCTACTAAATTTTGTTTCCCCCGATGCAAATTCTGGATCAATGTAGCAGACAAAGGGATCTCTACTACCCCAGTATCCTGCCTTCACCCTTTAGGCAGCTTGAAGCTCAAGTTTGCTTCAGGGTACCAAAGAGCGGGGAGCAGATACTGCACTAGAACATCAGTCTTCCATAAATTCAGTCAGCCGTTTCCTCTTTTACTGCATTTCACTGAGAAATGATGACCCAGGAGCTCAGAAGTAGCGATGGAGATTTCCTCTGTACAGTGAATATTCTCTCTTCTTTTGAACATGTATTTTAAAGCCAGAAGTTAATAGGAAACTTCACAGTGTTTTTCCTAAATTATCATGTCTTAAAACCTGTAAGAATTTTTCTCCATGTGAGATACATTGCAAAATACAGACATTTGCATGACATTCAGTGTCCTTTTTACTATATCCTCTTGGCTGGCTGCCTTTAGCTGCTTTTCTTTATGACTAGTAGAAGGTTCAGACCTTTTATCACTTCACTCCCAGTCTCAGAACTTTTTTTTTTTCAGCTCAGAGTAGTTGTATGAAAATGGCTTTCCAACCACTTTTATCAAAAGACTGAACCCTGCATCTCCCCAGGGCTGGGGCAGCAGCAGATCAGCAACATGAGCGATCTCTCCTGGCTGGTCGGATGCACCTACCGCTCCTCATGCCCTCATCCTTCAACTCGGTGAAAGGGAGACTGTAGAAAACTCTACTAATACACAACTACAGCTTGTTATATTTTGGGGGTTTTGTTTGGTTGGTTTTCTGTTTTAAAAAGCAAAACAAAGCAACACAACCTTGTTTGAGGGTTGTGCAGAATGCACAATGCGGAATGCTTCTCAATTAGCTTCCCTTGGAGCAATATGCAGCTATTTGCTTGTTTATTGGTATCATGCTAGTTTTGAGGAATCTTAACCAAGATGATGGCCTCATTTTTCTGTACAAACACATTCAAGAAAGCAGGTTATATTGCAAATACAGTAGATTGACACAACACGAGTGAAAAGAAGCTTGGATAACCTGAGTCTATGGGTTGGAGAAGGGAAGGTGAAGTGATAAACCCAAAGTCACCCTGAACCTGTGGAAAGCTGATGATCAGCATAATCTAGACATGATGGTCAGACCAGTCTGTGCATCTGTTGACAAGTTTGGGGGATAAAAATTAATGTACTTAACCTTAAGAGCAGAAGCTTCCATCTGTTAAGGAGAACCAGATGTCTTCAATAGGGAAGAAAAACATACCCCAAAATGCTTAATGGACACACCAAGAGAGAGGAATTATAAAATATTTCTGTCTAACTCACCAGTATATTGGGAAGAATTTGTATTCTGCAACAGAACCCAGGACAGTTTGTGCTACTTTCTTGTAATAAAACACCATAAAGAAACAAATGGTAATTATCTGCATTTCCTTTATATGCAGCTGAGAGATACCTTTAAGTACTGCGACAGCTTGCTAATGTACCACTGTATTTGAATAAATACCTGAAGTAAATAGGTTTATGAAACCTCTCATAAACTGCCAGGTGGATAAGGGGCTATTATGAAAGTACCATAACTGCTCAGTTTTCTCTTTGTACAAACTCTTCCTGACCAGATCTATAGGTGACAGGATGCAGAGAACAGAGGCAGACATGATGTTTCAAGGAAAAGGGCCCTTACATTCATGATACAAATCCACCTAGGCTGCACCAGAATATGAAGACCAAATACCCCAAGGTAAATACCTGTGAGTTGCAATTTAGTTTTCAGTAATTAATCTGGGACTACTAAAACTACAATCTTCCTCATCAGTTTTCTTGGAGGTCACTTGGAGACCAGTCTTATGCACTATCTGCTACTAACTCAAACATCAACATCTGAAAGTCTTACCATTCAGTTTTACATGATTATGTGTTTTAAAAGATATTGCTATCAATTACTAGATAAGTTTCTTAATAATAATAAAAAAATAATCCCAGGATTAAACCTATGCCTTTTATTTGTAATGGTCTATATTAATTGCCAGGGCAAATAGCACATTACAGCCAGGCTACACTGTATTTTTCCTCTCTTTTTTTCAAAGGAACCAGTATTGAATCAAGCACCTTCTGCATTTTGGGTTTTTCAGAAATTCAAGAATGATCCCAGTCTGATTCTCCCCACCCACCCCGCTCATCCCCCTGCGAATATCGTAACAATCTTAAAATTGATGTCTCAAAGTCTCATTATTCTTCTGAGAGAGTGACTATTTTCCCATTTCATGGCAGCTTACAAGGCAGATATTGGTTTTTTTGGAGTGGACTGCATGGGTCCAGGCACTCGATGTGAGCAGGGCCACCTGGTTAGGCTGTTTTGTCAGTGACAGGGTGGCTGGAGGAGCAAGAGCCATGAGGCAGCGCAGCTTCTCCACCTCCTAATGTGCCATCTCCAAGGTCTCCTCCCGTGAGACTAGTCCCAGCACTCTAAAGCTGGGACAACGGTCACATTATTAGGCAGGTTTTCCTTCAGAGTTATCTGTTTTCCATTCCTCATCTGCTGATTAGACTTTTTTATTTCCATAACATTTTGTATTTAAAACACTTTATCCTGGCACAAGATGTTTGTTTGTTATCTAAATGATAGTGGCGCTATGGATGCTCTCAAAAGAACACTGACCTTTAAGCATATGTATAACATCTGTAGGAAACAGCTGGAAAACATGTCAGGTGTTCCTTCGAGTAAAAGTGCAATGTAGTATTTCTGCAAAGCCTTTTTCAAACCTCTTCTCTTCACATCAGGCAGCACACAGCAGTGCTATTCATTAAAAGCTTAAAAAAAATCCTCTATTGAGCTGAATATTCTAACATGGAGAATATAAAGTTGCACAGCTTCCCATAGGTGAAGTTGGGAGGGCAAAAAAAAAAAAAAAAAAAAGACCAATGAAGTTTTTACTACTGCTTTTAGCTTTCAAGCACTCATTTGCTAAATAACCTCTTTTTTAACATCCATTTTTCTTGCTGCTAAATATGCGCTACTAAAATGACGACTCCTGACTAATCATTCCTCAAGCATTTACACACATTAGCTAATTGGTTTGCAGGGGTTAAAGCGACTGGTTGGTAAACCTCAGATAATGCTGGCAGACATTTAGAGGTTCAAATGATTATCCAAAATTTATCCAAACTCATCTCAGCCTCCTCTGGCTAAAACCTCAAAGACTGCACTTACAATAAGGATTGTCATTTTTTCTTGTTTCAGGTTGGCCATAAAAGCAGCAGGTATTTTGCTTGTGCTGCTGCCTTTCAGTTTTCCTTAAGACACTTTCTATATAGACAAATGTTTCTTGTACACACTTCAGATTTTATGGGCAAACAATCTACCTAAGTGAATGGCACAGAGAAGGGATTTTGTTCCCACGGTTAGGGCATCATATTCTGGACTTGCTTATGCAGCTATGTTATGTGGCCATGGCAAGGCCCCCAGTGCTGGGCACACCGTCACTAGTTCCTGATCCCTTTGGTGCAACCCCTCCAAGAACATCCACTTTCTGCTGGCGCCTGGACTTATAGCTTTTTTTTTCTTGCAGGATACAGCTCGTGACACACATGACCCCTGCATGGAGACTACAACAAACCAATCTGAGGCAAGGGGAAAGGTCTATGGATCGGGACAAAAGAACAAGCCCGACCCCCTCCAGCCCCCATTTCCTCTGGTACATTCCTTCAGCTGGGCTGAATAACCAGTAAGTTGTTCAAAATAATGCTTTGTTTTCTGAGGCAATCCTCTCTCCTTGCCTTATGAGGGCTCACTTTAACCTTGGCCAGTACTATGGTAAAATCGAGCCCCGTTTCCTAGCTGCAAAGGCACTTCTCAGCTCTCTGTGGCTTTTTGTGTGCTCCCTGCGCTTCTGTTTTGCTCAACTGTCGGGTCCACCGTGGGTGAGCAGCCACCTCTCTCCCTTCCCGCAGGGCAGCCTCCGATGCAGCTGGGGCTGGGGCTGGGCTGCCTGGCTCCTGGGGGGATGTGTGGGTTTGCTGGGGGCCACCAAGCACCGACGTGGCCCTGACCCAGGTCTGGCTCAGCACACCTGCCATTAGAGCAAGGGCAGGAGAAGCCGGAGCCTGTTTGCTATGCCGTGTAAACATGCCGTAAAGCAGAGAGCCCAGGTCATTTACTCAGCATGTCAGACTTGCACCCTTTGCCCCTGCAGCTAAAGTGAGGGTAAAAGATAGTGAAGGATTTGACTGTCACCTTTAGAAATACATGAGCACTCTCCCCTCTTCCCCTGTCCCTGAACTCTGGGATTGTATTTCATCACTATCTGAGTGATCGTAGAAAGTTTAACCTGCAAAATTATGCGCTGTAAATGACAACCATTTTCCTCTCAAGGTGAAAGACTTGGAGACGGACAAAAAGAGGAAGAAAGAGAGGCCCAGTTTCCATGGCAACCCTATGAAACTTGTACACCATAGGAAAATGTCATTTTCCGAAAGAGACAAAACTTCATGGACAAGTGGTACAGTACATCAGAAAAGGAAATTGCAGTTTTAAAATGAAAAGCTCATTTGCATTTATGGTTTTGAGTTTCATTTTCTAGTTACAAGACCCAATTGTGCACAATTTAGTGGAGAAAATTATATTCAACGTTTCAGGTGAATAATGTAGATTAAGATCAAGTTCAGCCAGAAGTTCATTGTGATAGACTTGGGTTTGGAGAACGCAGGGGTGGATGGATTCTGCTTTAGCTGGGTTAACGCTGCTGCATCAGAAAAGTTGTCTGGCATTTTACACTCTCTAACAGACCTTGCAAAGTCAGGATCTGTCCCTAACTTGAGATTCCTGCCATAGCTTGCAATTTCAGCACGTAAAGTTATACCTTCTAGATTCCATGTTACCTTTGATACCATCAATCACCATCCATTGTAAGCCACATTGCATAGGAGAGCGTTTTATGATGAGCATTAGCGTCGTAATATAGCAAAGAGCATTGTTAATGAAGCATGGAAAAAGAATAAATTCAGCTAATGGGTATATGTGTCAAATTTCAATTAGGGATATGTTGGAAAGTGAAAGAGAGAGATGAGCATACAAATTAAACCTTTGACCTTCAGGGTAAAGGGAGAAAAACCTGAGAGAAAAGGGGGATGTTCAGAGATGATTTCCTTGCTGAATGCCGAAAAATCTGAGCAGAAGCTCTGAAGTACTGTTTTCTCTTTAATTACCACTACATAAGGAGTGAGTCAAAAAAACACCCATTTGATTCAGGTGGTTTATTGACAGCTATATTACTGTTTGTACTATTTACTGTGCGTGGGAGATATAAAGATTGCGAGCATTTTATGGTGATGGAAGACAAAAATCTCACCTACGTGAAGCCTAGGCAGAGGATATTAAAACTTATCCTTCCCTGCCTGTGAAATGCTACTAGAGAGAACCTCCGTCTCACCCCTCAGGCTTTCAAACAGACCTTAGTTTATTCAAAGCGTGCTTTAATGCATAATCTGATGATCACGGGTTTTGAATGCAAATAGACAGTAGCGAGAGGGGTTGCAGCAGGAGCACAGCTGAGCAAGTGGCAAGGTTCGGACACAGTCCAAGGCACCTGGGAATTGCTAGTTTACATTCGCTTCAATACAGAAGTGAGAGATGGGTGAGATACACAGCAGTGGGTTCATACAGGTGCTATTGCACCCCTGCATGCATATGATTTAGTATCAGTTGCCTTACTAAACCAATGTGGGTTGAATTCAGCTTGAGTTTAATAGGGCAAAATTGCCATTAAAGGCATATATGGCAGGATTTAATTTAACTCATTTGTCTGCATGAGGAGTAAAAGTCTCTTTCCCAGAGCACTGCGGCTCATGAGGAAACTGATAAGACCTGAACCCAGTCAAGAGCAGCCTCCAGTACAGAGCTGAGTCTTAAGCAAAAGCTAACATGCTGATGCCTTTCTGACTTGTTGACTGCTAGCGAAAGGTACTTCCCTGGGTGCTCCCCATACCCACAGGTCTCCATGGATGCCTGCTCACCCCCTGCCCCCAGCCCAGGGCACAACGTCAAGGGCAAGGCATGGGGATGCTCCCTGCCTCGCACGAGGGCAGTAGGTCAAACACACCAAGCAGATGTTTCACAACATTTCTGTGACAGATGCCAGTTTGTGTTTCAGTTGTAGTCTTGGTGTAGCTCTTCTGCGTGGTGCACACCTGAGGGCAGTGCTAGGACAGACACCTCTGTGTATGCCCTGTCAGATTCAAATGCCAGGCACCAAGTCGCCACTCATTGCTAGCCTAGCAAGGAAACAAAATCTTTTTGCATAATTTCCTCCCCAACCAATTAATACCTCTAAGTGACAAAAACAGTTGAACATCTGGCCAGGAGACCAGCCCTCTATAGATCTCATAGTGCATTCTTGAGTTGTTGCCATGTGTTTTCATTTCACACAAAAGCTCATCATCGTTACGATTTCCCTTATCTTCATTTTGCCTTCACTGATCACAAGAGCCTCTGGGTCCTTAATGGTGTGAGGCTTTCCTCTCATCTCCTGACATCCCTACTGTCGTCCCAGGGAGGTCACCTACTCTCTGGGTGTATGCAACCAGTTTCAGATTTAAACATGGTACGGTGCCCTAGTCTGAGTCAAGTTCAATGCAGGAGGCAAGATTATACTGTTACCTGCTGTCCAGTAAAACCTTGAAAGGGATGAGGGAAAGCAATCTCCGTGTCTCGGGGACACTTCTCCTCTTCGGTGTCAAGCAACCCCAGGATCACCAGGAGGAGCCCATGGGGGCCTGGAAAGACCTTGGTGCCCTCCAGGCAGGTCTTTCACCTGTAGGGTTTGGTTTCCATCTAGAGAAGTAAAGCCGATTTTTCAAACATCCCAATCCCTGTATGCCGAATACTGGATTTGTAGTAAGTATGTGTAAATGACTGCTATCAAAAGGGTATATTACATGGAAAATTGTGTTCCTCTTCTTCAAAAGCTTATGAAAAGACTAGAGAAATGTTGAATTTATCCTTCACTCAGAATTACTAATGCTTTTCTTAGTAAGTTTTTCCCTATGACAGGTAGGTCAGAAATATTGGCACGATTATTCTTAGCATTTAATAATAGAAGTATGGAAAGCAAATTATCCTGTTAAGTCATATGATATCACTGCTGTTTCACGACTGAATGATGTATGTCCCTGTAAGTAATACAGGAGTATTTTTAAATGACAAAATTTCCTTTGAGACATCCTGCAGCCTGAAAACTTAAATTCTCCTTCTTTCCCCCGATAGTGCATATTTAAAACTGTTTTTTCCTTCTCTTGTGTTTACTTTTATTCAGTAGTTAGAAAGAAAATATTTTCAGTAAAGAAGCTTCTCTGGTATAATGAACATCTACATATTTATTTCTAACTATATTGATTGGTTTTAATAGCATAAATAGGTCACATTATTGTTACTTGATAAATATACTATGGAAGCATATTTCCCATGTTAGTATTCTCATTTACAGGTTGGAGAAGAAGGAATCTTCTGTGAACCTCCTCCAATATTTACTTTCAGCTTCTGTTTATGTGAATATTCTTGCAGAAAACTTGTCCAACAGCATATTTGGGGAACGTAAATACAACTGGAAAGCTACAACAGCGAATTGAAGTACATTTCTTCATCAGGCAAAAATTCATCTAGCTCTGTATGAAATGAAGAAAGTCAGAAATTGTCCGTGTAGCTGCTTTCAGAACATAGTCGCAGTCAAATCAGTTTTAT
This sequence comes from Cariama cristata, assembly GCF_000690535.1. Taxonomy (NCBI): domain Eukaryota; kingdom Metazoa; phylum Chordata; class Aves; order Cariamiformes; family Cariamidae; genus Cariama; species Cariama cristata. The sequence goes on from NW_009611557.1 coordinate 48,137, forward strand.
CAATCTCAAAAATTAAAAACCAAAATCATTGTATTTATTGGGATTTCATTCATCATTTTAATCAGCTGTCTCATTTTTAAAGTCACAGTACATTTTAGAGTTTTTATATGCTCAAGTAATTTTGAACCATAGGAAAAGTGTAATCAGATTTTTGAACTTTTAAGACCAATCCCACAATTAATTTTTAAAACCAAAACCTCACATAAGCTAAGGTTCTTCAGGCACTGCAATGCTGGGATACAGCAAAGGAGCTCAGATACATCCCTAACCTTGCCTCTGTTGTGCAGATTTTAAAATTACACCAGTGAGAAGAGGACTAGTATGGCTATCTGCAGGTATAAAATGGAGGGCTTAGGAAACTTAAAAGGCAGAGAAAATGAAAAGTATGAAGAGTTCTTCTACCACTCAAGGAGTTTTTCAGGACCTTTTTGCTATTTGATGCAATGTGGATCTCTACAATACATTGTTAGGAGAATGTCATAAAACATAGATTAATGATTGCATTTTCATCCTTTTGATGTGCCATTTAATGAAGTGTATGCTCTTTCATACTTGACATCAAAAAGACAACTGCTGGAATTCTTCACATATACATCAAATGAATTTTTGTGCTAATAGGTATAATCATCTAGGCAAAAGAATGCTGGTTTTATATCAACTGATTTACAGCTGATTTGATACAGACTGTCTAGTACTAGTGTTTACTCACTAGAGTAAAATAAAAATGTATATGGAAGTTCTGCAACCCCTGTCCATTCTGCTTCCCAATCCCAAAAGAAAGGGAACAATATCTCCCCTTCTGGAAACTGGATGAGGTTTGTAATCTAAAGAATAAATGCATCGTTATCTCTGGTACAAGTGAAGGGTAGTAACTAAAGGTTACTGGAGTATGTTAAAGCTAATGAAAGCAGTGTTAGAGTCGGGCTTATCCATTCGCTGCTCTGCCAACACTAGTATTTCTGTAGCCCTGAAACATGTAAAGGAGAGAAGCTGATCCTGGACACTTGCAAAGAGCAGCATGGACTGAACTTATATAGTCCACTGCTTCCACCCCTCTGAGCTTTTTCTATTCCCTGAGACCTCCCAAATGAGAATTAAGTATGGTTTATTGATGAGAGATGAAATAGGTTGTGTCTTATTTGTCAACATGTGGACACAGCAATTTGACTCTGTTAAACACATCTCATATTTGAACATTCAACACAATCATTCTTATCTATTATTTGGCTATTCTGTTGGTATTTAAAAAGAAAGATCCTTTTCCCAGTCTGTTCTGTGTATGGACTAGCACCGATTGGGAGAATGGCTACACCTTAAAATACTTAATGGCTAGGCATTAAAAGACTTCATGGCTAGTGGTCATCATCAGACTGCTCATATCATAGAGTGATGGGTCCAAAGCAAATCTTCATGATACCAAAAAGCATACTGGTTTTACTGATATCTACAGTTTCTTTGAGCCCATATGCACACTTTTAAACATGTCCAGCATACTTTTTCTTATCAGCATTTGTAGCTTTCATTTCAGTCAATGTGCTCTTCTTTAAAGGGTCCAATTTTTAACAGTTCCAGCTTTTATCATTCTGTCTATAAAGTGAATGCAGTTACTGTGAAAGCACCTGGCAAAAAACTTCTTAGGTGGTATGCTGAAAAGATGTTCAGCTTTTCATAACAGTTGATTTGCTTCTGCAGGTAACTATCATTTTAAAATAACAGTCACACCACAGGTATCTTGAGCAAGTTTTGACTTGCAGAACAAATTACCTCCTAGAAAGACCGGTACATTATCTGGCTCTGCTGTTAAAATGGTTTCATTTCACTTGAAACACCATGAACACATTGCTGTCTCAGTTCAGACAACTTTTGCAACTTTTATCACTGATTATGCTCTTGTACTGGTGCAGACAGCTATCAGTGATGGGAGAACACAGAGAAACTTCCATCCTTTGAAATCTTTGTTCCCATTGCCTTCAAGCAGTGTTTTTAACTGTTGGTTAGCTACAAGTGCAAGGTCATTGAGCTTTTTGTTTTGTGCACAATTTAATGGTGTTCCTTTGTGGGGCTAAATTGTTTACCATCTGGCCATTGTCTTTGACTTCTTGCCAAGTTTGCTGCCATGGAGGTATTATTCTCTGTTATTTCTATGGCCTTCAATGTGGTTTGAGTAAGTGTCCCAGTAGATAGCAGTGTTGCCTAAAAGTGTTGGGAATTTGTATGAAGAAAGCTTTCTACTATATATTCCTAAAATTCATACTGTATCTTAAGACTATTCATTCAAACACAATATGGGCAAATTGCAGGATGTCTCCCAAGATATAAGCTGTAACAAGTACGGATTTCGACATTCATTCCTGCACATTTCTGCATTTTATCAACCTGTTCTTCTCTGTGCCACCCAGTCATTTAGTGCTTAGAGTCTGAAGACATTTTACAAGACCTGTAGAATCATTTTTTTAAAAATAATTAATGAGAGAGAAAGCTCTGTTTTGTTTCAGAAAAAAACTAAAATTATGATGTCCAGTCTCTTTATAATGATTTGATATGCAAAAGCTCTTTTAAAATTCTTTTTCTTTCTCATCTCCAGTGGCACGCTCAGCTGAAGCAGTTCTTTAAAGCAAGACAGGATAATCCTATGTACTGTTTTACAGATACACCCTTTTTTTGAACTAAGCTGAAGACTGGCTTGCATAGAGCTGCATGCAAGTGAGTAAGCACAACCACTAGTGCTGGTATACAATTTGTTCCTACTGTTATTCAAGGAAACATCATAAATACTTTTTTTTAAAGTATTGGGATTATATTAATACATGCCTATTTGTAAGTGGTCAATTGCTAACCTGTAACTATAGCTTCAGATCCTAAATTTAATTACTGCTTTCCCAAGGTGGTGACAGCAAGGGGGTATATGGCCAAAAATGTCTTTTGAACCACGTTTGTAAATAAGGCAGATGATTGATTAGTTATTGCTTGGGTATATGTTGCCCAATTTTCTTAAGTCTAATTTCACCAAGTCCTCTCACCAAGACAGTATAGTTTTTATATATATATATATATATGAAGTTTAATGTAAGAAATTCTGAAATGTTAAGCTGAAAACTAATGCTAGTCACGGTGTTCAAAGCTTTGAGCTAGAAGCCCATTCTTCCTGTGGACCTTAGACTGACAGGTGGCTTTGCAAGAGTTTTTAAATATATCTTTGAAGATTTAAAAATAGTTTTATACCAGAAGGCAAATATACAGTAGCTTCTTTTATGAAGCTTATCTTTCAATTGGCGATAAATAGTGTACGGCTCAGGGATTTTTGATATAGTTTGACCTATTTATTCTGTTATACCTGAATGGATTGCTTTAATATACTATTGAGATGAGCTCCCACTCTGGAAGGTCATTATATGGTAATGAATTATCATCTTTTCTTATCCCAGACACTGAAGCACGGCTTTCTCAGTCTGCAGTGCTATCAATAGGGGTCTGTGGTGAGAGGTCAGGGGCGGCAGCACTTCAGGCAAAGGGCTGTAATCTGTGAGGCACGGGCAGCCGGTGGACCTTTCCTTTTATCAGCGAGGCAGCTATCTCCTGGGAGGTTGCCACATCTTTATCCCACAGTAGACTTTAAAACCTATCTTTTTCCTGTGACTTTCTACTGCTAACTTCATTGGGAAAGGTGACATTTAAAACTTCACTCCATTTTCTATAATTTTATTTTGAGATATTCTCCTCCTCTCTCCCCCCCTCCTTTTTTTATTTATTTTTTAATAAGCACTCTATATGAATATTCTCTGGGGCAAAGCAGATTTGAGAGAAAAGCATGAGTTTGTTTTTTTTTCTGGAAGATTATATCATATACCTACCATATAGAACTATATTGACCTCTAAGTGAAAACTTTGTTTACCCCATGTTTCACTTTCTAAGTATAAATGAATACTCAGTGAACAAGTTGTCTAGCTTGAATTGAATTGAAAACCAAGGTGAATCTTGGGGAACTAGGTCTTTGGGTTGTATATTGGTTGAAGGTTGTCATTATTCAATGTAGGTAAACAGCTTTTATTCAATATGTGTTCTGAAGACAACACTCTGCAGTATTAAGAAATGCCAACTAATATATAGGTAACTGAAGGTGAATTGTATGTGAATTCCTCTTAACGCAAAACTTCAAATGCTGGCCATAACACAATAATTCTGATAAATAAGCTGAAGAGCAATTACTGAGCAGTGGGATGGTTAGCTTCCACCTGAAGGCATGATTCTATAAGACTAATGCACATGGACTTTGACAACCGAGAAGATGGCAATCTACACAGCAGAAAACTCTTCCCCCCCTTACCACTTTACAATAACATTACTTGTTTGATTATTATCATTCATCTTTTGCATTATAAGGAAAAAGCAGTTCTAGTGGAGATAACGTACCTTAGAAATTTCCTACCTGCACTTTTTTATAAGTCAAAGCTTTTTGTCCTTATGGTATACCTTCATACAAAATCCTTTCTGTCTGAGAGATGAGCCACATCCCAGCTGATCCATAGGGCTCAGTTTTCAAGGAGAAGGCCAAAGGAAATTTCTGTGGATGATCTGCCTTATGTTATTACAAGACAGAAACTGAGCTGGCTGCAGAGGTCTCGCCAAAGCTGAAATTCATCAAGTTTCTTCTGTTCTGAGTTAAGCTACTGTATCTGATTCAGGAAATAGGCTGGAGAGAAAAAAATCATGTTCAGCTCGTTTAGATATCACCTATAAATATAGTTAATTTTATACAGGTTAAACATGGTTGTAAGGTGCCAGGAAAGTAGATGATGCATAAAACAGACCTTCCAGAAAATAATTCTACAGTAAATTGTACTTTTCCTCATAATGAAGCTATATATAAACTACACAATGAGGCAAGTCATGCCCTTATTGAACCATTGAGTAATGTGCCAAACCTGTTATTATTACTTCATTATTCTTGATTCCCTTATTTCCTACATAATTCTATTGTTTGCCATCTTAAAAATATGTTATTTTCAGTATTAAAAAAAAAATCATGAAGGTCAAGAAAAGCATTACTATAAGTATATACTGCACATAAACTGAATTATTTATATAGCTCTTCTGGTCTTACAAAATAACAGCAGGATCAAGTTTTAAAGATCCATAGGTGGTTCCAGAGCACACATTAGAGAATTGGTGTGATAAACAAAGCAGTCACCATCTACATTTTAACTTCTGCTTCCTCTTTGGTGGTGGTAAGTTTTAAAAAATGTTAATATGGGATTTATATATAAAGATAATATTTTTTAAAAGTGAACCTAACAACTTGTTGAAGAGGAAATAAGGAGGTGCGTGGATTGACATTCTCCATTTTCATTCTGTCTCATTGAATGAGAATGAATGAGATCTTATGAAAGCATTGCTGGAGAGGGGAAAGGGCTGGTCACTGCAACCACTTTGCAATTATTCCTGGTAAGCTCTGTGCATCCTGGTAGATAGAAGCTTGATTTTCATAATGTCATGGGGCTATTTATGTAACAAAGATTAAAGGCACATTTTAACAGACATTTGGTTTCTAAACTTGCTTATTAAAAGGAAACAATGGCTTTTTTTTTCCCAGGTGATATTTTAATATAATGGAAACCATCAGTACAAGCAATCATTTTTTGAGCAGGTGCTTAGCATCATTACCCTATATTAGGAAATGTAAAGACATGATATATAAAAATGAATCTCTGGTGTCACGTACTCTCTAGTAAATGAAAAATAATTTCACTCCTGTCAGCTGAGCTTAACCAACATTAAATTAGTGCAAATGAGATCAGAATCAGGCCCTGAGACTATGCAATATATTGAAGAAGAGATAGGGATGTGTGTTATCTATCATTAAATTAACTTTGTATTTCCCCAAACTACTCTTATTGGCATCAAGTACACTGAATGTATTTTAAATATAAAAATCAAATTACAAACCTGAGTACACTTCATTTGTGTAAGCTATAAGTTAGAACTTGCTTTCAATGCTAGGAATGGCATTAACAAGGTATATAGAAGAAATTATGACAGGATGACTAAAGAAAACAGTAGCAAAATACGCACAGCTAGAAGACCTTACATTAAGGAAATAACGTACAATAGCAACACATACTGAAAAGCCTTGCTAATTGTTGGGCTTAGAAAAATGTGCATTCTGCAAGGATGCACCGTAACTCTCGAAGGCCAAAACCAAATTATTTTCTTGCTGAATGAAATTCAACAGTAATAATCCTTAAAATAATTTTGATGTAAAAATCATAGTCATACAGAGGTTTATACTCTTAGATTTGGTCTTGGTTTCAGCATGTCTATATGAATGTTCTTGATTATTGCTTGCTTAATTGAATATAAATTTATATTTGACATATGTACATAGTTGACATGTATAAAGTTTACATTTATAAATAGTTTCTTAGTCCACAGACTCTAACAATCCTTGAAAGAACTCTGGTCTCAAACTACTAGCCATGCAAAAATTGTTTTTCTGTGGTAATTGGAAGCCTCAACACATTCTGCTGTTTTTTAATCAGAAACTGTTTCCAAATTAAGGATTCTTGCTCAGACTTTGTGCCTGTGCTCTGTGCTCCCCAAGAAATTAATCTTAATAGAAAATGATCAAATAAATGTATGTCTGCTCTGAAATCCATGTAGATTAGGAGTTAAGTTGCTTTTTCATGTGAAAAGCAGCACCCCAGATTAGTTCGACATGTAAAAACGTTCCTCTTCATTTTCCCCATCCAGAACTGCTTCAGCAAGATGGGTGTTGACCGAACAACTTTCCTCTTAAAATGTGTTTTTGACTGTGTAGGTACAAGTGCAGCCTCACACAAGGTTGTTTTTTAACTCGTGCTCTCGTGACAAGGTGCTAGACCAATTGTTGTAATTAGGAATTCAACACATTCTGATTTTGGAAAGCAAATAGCATTCTTAGCAGAATTTGGGGAAAAAAACCCCCACACTAAGCTATAATTCCCAGAAGTCTTTGAGAGAACATCTTAAAGCTGGCAGAGCAGAGATAAATGCAAAGAAAAGAAAACACTTTGAAAGCGTGTTTCAAGCACATTTCAAAGTGCTACCAATAAAGACTTCCATTACCACATCGTTTCACAACTGTAAACCTGTGCAAATACTTTTCCTTGAAAAAAACCCCCATCCTCTGAGGAGTCACCGCCCAAGCAGTCCTAATAGCAACTGTCTGGGAGTTCAAGAGTTTAGGTGAATAATTAAGGAAATGCTGCAACTGCTGACTCACTTCATACAAAGATAATTGCAGGTGACCTCAGCAAGTTCCCGCCTTGAACAAAATGGGGAAAAAATCACAGAAATGTGCTGAGGCAGGTTCTGTTTCCCAGTGTGACAGCTGGTGCGACAAAGTTAACTATCTCTGGGGTTTCAAGCCGTTGGTGAAGGGAAGAAAACCCAGCAAAATATACATACTTCTCGCTAATCAGAGGAGAGAGGATGCTCTCTGAAAATATGAGAAATCAAGGTTTAAAGAACAACCTGGAAGGCAGATGGAGGAAGACTTTTCCTTAAGGTAGATGCTCTGACTTTTGAAAAAGAAGTTCAGGTCCTGTTTTGTCGTCAAATGCTGTGTGGTCCTGTGCAATGGCAAGACCTTCCAAGGAGATCGGTCAGCAATATAGAAACTACTAACTTGGGAAACCATAAATATTGTAAAAAGCATTGCCAGAGAGCATTTATTTTTCTTGTGTTCCTGACTGACAGGATTATCTCCTCCAAGTCTAATTTTGCAGTTGTACACCACGACATTCAAGAATAGTAGAGAAAAAGTGGCATCCTTCACACAAGAAGCACTTTTGGGCTCCTCTACCTACCTTCATAGTAAGACCTCATCCAAGTTAAAATAGCATCCCGTAAGTGAGGCCATATCAACCAAGCCGTCATTCTTCTGTTATCTTACAAAAATGATGGATTCAAAGGTACTAGTTCAGATAAGATACTGACTGGGTATTTTGGAATCTGCTAAGTGGTAGTCTATAACCATCAGGAGATACAGTCTTCCTCTAAACCTGGTAGGATCACAATACTACTGGTTCTGGAACTCTGAAGGGGGGAAAAAGGGCTGGATTCTGTAGATGAGTCTAGTTTCCACATGCATTATCCAGAAACCCTCTATCTTTAGGAAGGTGTCTTTGCAAAGGCAAAATGAAGTTGGGATTTTCCACGGCAGTCTAAAAGTGCTTGGAGATACTACTTCCATTAGCATACAAAAACTGAAAAAATAAAAGCAGGTGTCAAAGGAAAATATTTCATGAATAAGACAGCTGTTTGCATTGCATAGCTGCACTTGTTGTTGATTTCCAAATGCAAGTGTCTACACAGTGTACCGAATGTTACAGATCTGTGTGTGTAATAACAGATTCCTCCCTCTTCAATATGCAGGGAAAGTGAGGTACAAATCTTGGCTTTATGGATCTTAGGCATTACAACATTGAGTGCAACATCTCTAAAATCCCACTGAGACAGTTCTCAATTCCTTATTTCCCCAAGTAGAAGATGCACTGCACCTACAGTATTTATTTGGGGACACATACTTAATCAACAACGGACATGCTGGATATTATGAAAGGACTTCAGATCTAGTGCTTGCTGTTGGTTGCTGCAGAAACAGGGAGAAACACTCTCTCAAAAGGGAAAACAGGGAACACTCAGAATGAAATCCCTTCAGACTTTTTGCCTCAGGGTAGGGTTTAGTACAATCGCTTTTAGGTGAAGGCGGCTGCATAAGGTAAATTTCCTTCCAGATTTAGAACTAAGTTGATGAAGGGAATTATTGATTACTGATGAAATGCTAATACCAGGCTAAATGTAATTTATTCAAGAGGCAGCTATGCCATTAAAGAACAGAAACATTATTATATCTAAAATTTACAGGAGAATGTAAGAAGTAACACTTATGCTCAGGATGGTTTTACAAGATATTTGAAGATCATTTTTAGTCAAAATAGTAGACGAAAATTCTGGGATTCCATGTTTAATATTGTGTTGTTATGAAGTGTGTATTTGGTCGGAATATAAGAAAGAATTAGCATCACAAACAGATTGTTTACTGCTCAACCTGCTGCAGGTGTGGGGCCATGCAGGGCAGGGCCATCCACAGAGCCAGGGGCAGGGGTTTGGGTGCGCTCCCCGGGTTTGGCACCAGGGACCCCTGGGATGGGACTGGGAATCCAAGAACAGCCCTGGGATGTGAGGCGTTTGGGGGGAGTAAGTCAGCCTTGAAAGGGAGAGAAGAGCAGCTGACTTGCTGACAATGTGGTTTTTAGGGGAAATTTGCAGAATTCGTGAGAATCACAAAACAGTCAAATGGAGCTCAAAAAGGTTGAGGAATTTGAGGCAGCAAAGACAACACTTCTCTGTGGCACTAAAACTTAGCATGGAAATTTTTGCAGATGACTTTTACCTCTCTGAAAATAAAGGCTGGTAATGAAACTGTGGACATGAGCTTAATGATCCCAGTGTGAAAGGGCTCCTATAAAATGATTTCTCCTTTTGTTGGCTGCTTCTAATCAATGCTTTAGAAACACATAAACAATTTACAACAACAAAGGATTTATTTTTTTTTCTCTGACCCAAATGTAATAATTGCTGCATTTAGTTTATGATTCTCCTTTTGGGAAAAAAAAAAAAATATAAAAGATTGATGATGATCAGAGCAGAGGACATGTGGAGCCAAAGGAGATAAGTGGCAGATGGTCACTGAATGACCACGCAAAGTCACAACATCAGAGATCCTGGAAAGGATGCTGGTCCTGAAAATGAGCAGCATGGCACAGTTTCCAAAACTTAAGTAGGTACTTCTGAAACATAACTCTAACATCACTCTGAAGTATTTTTAAAACTCCTCAATATTGTGCCTGCGGGGGAAGCTTTTTTTGTGTTGGCGATGATTTCAGGAATGAATTTTGGCAAGCTCAGCTGAGTTCCCTCACTGCACAGTACATGGTAATGTTCATTATGATTATATGAAATACTATCCATTCTGTGCAGAATTAAATTTGATCTAATTTTGAAATGAATTCAAACTCCTTAATAGCCAGGTGCATTCTGGAACCAGATTTTTCTTGGTAATTAGTCCATCACTCCTTGATGGTTAATTTTTTTAATTTTGTATAAAAACTCTTATTGCATTTTACATGCAATGGAAAATATTTAGCAGTGCAATAAATGGGTCTTCTATTCTACTTTTTTTGTTAGAGGGCAAGAAACCACAACAATGGACCACAAAGATCCCTGAGCTCGCTCAGTGCTTTGCTCCTGAAGAAGCAGAATACCTTTCCAATCTCTAGGGCTGAAACTCTGGAGAGTTTTGTGTGTTAAAAGTTTCTAATCTTTTATTCTGCTTTACTTATCTGGCAATACATATTCATGAGGAAGGTCATTATAGCAGCACCCAGTAGTGTGGCTCCCGTTTCGAGCAGTGGCACTCAACGCTTAACAGCCAAACTCACAGAAGAGCAATGCAGAACTGAACACCGAGGTAGTTAGAAGAAAGCAATTTTCTGAGACCTAATGAAACCAAAAGAGTTTTTTTCACTTACATTATTGGACTACTGGGGGAAAAGGGATTTCTAACTTATTTGAGTCTGTCTTTCTACAGATTTTAAAATGCCATTTTGCCTTGAGAGCGCTCTGGCAGGGTGCTGCATAATGTACTTTTCAGATGCGAGAGGAGTGCTGCACAGGGTGAGTGAGGATGGTGGACTGAACGTCATGGATTCAAATAGCCTGGTTGCCGAATTTCAGTGAAGAATGGACTGAAAACCAGTGCAAGGATCAGCTTTGTTCTGCTACAGCTGGGGTCTGTGACTACTCAAGATCTTGACAACAGACTTGATCACACCCAAAAACTTCTAGTGTAAAACAAATAACCAAGCGAGCTTTGGGTAACAACTAGATGCAGAACTGAGAATTTAGAGGAAACTCCTGGAGCCTCCCTCAGACTGCCTGAGCTCAAAGGAGCTCTGCATGTCCCAGAGTTAACCCAAACCTGCCCGCTGGGCCCAAATGCAAGCACACACAAATGCAATGTTAGAGCATCCTCCTGTAAACTGCATTTCCCAAATACCTGAAAACCCAGCCACCTTTGAGTACCCTGCCTCACATCAGTCTATTTGTACTCTCAGTACAGTGTAAGACTATTTTCAATTGATTTATAGTTTCATGATAATAAAACTGTACCCAGATTACTTAAAGACTAATATATGCTAGCTAAAATGTTGTTAGTATTCAAATAGGTATATTTGTTAATATTTTCCAAATCAAGCATTTAATTCAAATTACTGCCTATATCAATGTCAACACATTTCAATTTATATAAGTGCGCACGTGTTTGTATGAGTGGGTGGTAGTAAATATATAACCAACATAGTTCTATACCACCAACTGGATATTGCTTTTTTTATAAACTGTGTTTTACCAGAGCATTAGTTTGAGTCATTAGATTCAAGTAGTTATGCATGTAGGTGCAGCAAAGAATAACATAGCAAGACAAAAAGGGAAGCATCCCTATTCCCCAGCTAAGGCTACCCCTCTTTCTCTCTAGTCTTTGCTCACTTTATCTCCTTTTCACATTCTGCAGGTGTGACCTTGATTGCAACTTGCGTCATGGAGGAGGAGGGCAATGTCCACCCATTCTTACATATTTATACCTGGACAGCAGAAACACGCAATGCTAATGCGAGAGGCTGGTGCCACGATGGATTTTCTGCAGGTGACTACAGAAGGAAGTAAAAAGAAAGAAATGTCAAAGCAGCAGCAACTCTCTTGTATGCAGTCTGGAGCTGCCAGGGTCTAAACAGGGCTCTCACTCCTGCTGCCTTTCTAGGACCTGGCAGCTCCTGAGGAATCCTGCCTCCTGTCAGTAACCATCTTGCATTTTGGGACGAGGGGATCAAACCTGGGTCCTGAGTGTTTCCCCTTTCTTTAGTGTCATCTTCACTATTCGGTGGGATTGGCGCTCTCTGCACTGCAGTCAGGGTCGCCCATCTTTTTATCTCAGTCATTACAAGGCAAGATTTCATTGCATCCTTATCACCGTTGTGATCCTGGAGATGGCTTCTGTACCTTACCTGGACTTATCTATATTCTGCCCATGATATTGATCTGAAAAATTGTTTCTTCTCCTCTGAATGTCACCTTCCCTGCTCTTGAGTCTGTGCCAAGTGACTGTGCCTCACACATTTCCCCTCTTGGTCTGCCTGCCCATCCCTGGCATTGGCCAGCTCGCTGCAGGGACAACTGAAGTACATCTGGAAGCCTCGCACCAGCACCGTGGAGCAATGTCCATGCTGCAGACCCCACGCTCGCCCCTAGCAAAGTTTGGGCTGGCAAACTCTGAGCCACCCCGGCACACAGCCCCGGCGGTGCTGCCGGGCCAGGGGAGCTCCTTCAGGTCCAGCTGGCCCTGTGCCAGCGGGATGCAGAGGGCGATTTTATGTAACCACTCATGCCTGCTATTTGCAACACTTTTGTAGCCAGAAAATGGCCTTCTCTTTCCAGTGGTTTTAAAATGGCAACTTAGTTTTAGGTTTTTTTGAAGGAAGAAGTGATTTTTCCATAGCTGAGATAGCTTTTATCAGAATATTCTTAATATTAAACAATGATGCCATTCAATGAGTTAAAACCACCACCCTCTAGAGACTATTAAAAATTCAGTAACCTTGGCAACAAAATAGAAAGCAATACTGGTTTAGTTGTTTAAAATGAGGAACATACACCCTTACATGTATGAACATATTGTTAACAGATTGGTTTGGGTTGTTTTTATTTTCCTAATTGTATGCCTCAATCCTACATTTCCTCCTCTTGCTACCTAAACATTCCAGTATTACAAAATGGCATTTTTTTCTTCATATAAAACCTGTCCTACATCACAGAACATCATCTGTTTAGGAAAAATAAAAAATATCTTCTCTCTGAAACAGAACTAGAGAGTGTCCAGAAAGTGGTGCAGGAGCCTATAGACCTTCTTGTCAACTGACCATAAACAAACAATGTAAGTATGCACTCAGATAATTTTTCAAGGCAAAAACTTAGTCACTCATTATTTTCATACCAAATCTTTTAGAGTGTGTATAAACTTGCTCTGTTCCAGTTGATGCTTTTCAGAAGTCTAGTTTTGCATTAAAAAAGGCTAAAAAGTGCACGAAGAGGTAGATACTACATATTCCAGGTTAGGAATCAAGAGCAGAAATAGTCCCTTCAAGGTTGAAGTCTGGTATAGCTCCAGAAGCTGAGCTGTGTGTTAAGAGACAAGTTGGTGAGTTTGGACAGTGCTTCTAAACATGGAAATACCTGGGAATAGCAGGAAAAGACTGGATGGCCACACGCCCCAGCGCTCAGCATCACCAAGGTTGCTGGTGCTCTGCACCTCTGCAGGGCTTCACAATTGAAAATTGCTATTTGCCTGCCTGAGTTTTTGTGTGTGCACTTGCTTTTGCAAATTATACCAAAGTATTCCCCTCATTCATTTAAGGGGCTTGAGGCAGTAAGTTCAGGCCATCTAACAGCAAACTACAAAAAGTGCTGTATGTTTCTTTTTTTAAGTTTGTGAAATAATTTGTTTCCCCAAGTTAATGATAATATGGATTTGGAGCACAGCTTTCCCAGATTTATTTAATAAAAGGTTACCATTTTTCTTCTAGCAGAAACAAGCAAAGAAAAGAAAGCTATTCTCCTCTACACAATGAAAGGTAGGATTATAGAATAAACGCAAGGGAGATAAGAAAGGTGAATCAATTTAAATGAACTTTATTCAAGCTTCATTGAAACAAATGAATAAGAGGATTTATCCCCCAGAAAATAAAGCGGAAATAAGAAAATAATGACTAAGTAGCAAACTAAAGGAAAAATTCTAATTATATTGAAAGAGATTTGCCAGGGTTTCTTCGTTTAAAATTAAAAATAACTAAGAGTATGTTAAAACATGTATAAATTAAAGCTGAGCAAACATAATAAAACCACTTGGATAGCTAAGCTGGGAGTAGGATATAGTGCAGTGCTTGCAGCTGAGAAATGGCTTTGCCTGTTTGCACCATTAACCTTCCAAAATTCAGTTCTCCTACCTTATGGATCAACTGTTTTAGAAATTAATTGGCTCTCTAATCCTGTGAAATCCTGTTTTTGTATTTCTCACATAGCACAGAACCCTAAATATTCTGTTGCAGAGCTAGGCAAAAAAGCAAGTAAGTGGAGTTTTAACTGAGTCACAAACAATAGACGTGGGGCTCAAGGTTCAGAGGGTCAGGTAAACCCTATCACGGTGCAGAGGATCCTCAGTCTGACATTCGATTGAATGGTTGTGCAAAGCAGAGGCATCCCTGAGGCAAGTTTCAAGTGTTCAAGTACTTGCTCCCCAGCCGAGGTAGGGAGCCGGCAGTGGGTGCCTGGGCACACCAACACCCCTCGCTGCTCCTGGGCATGTGCCCAGAACCTTTACTGCTTGCGGCCAGCTGAACACGGCTTCTAAGCACGCTGAGCATCCTCTGCCTTGCAACAATGGGCAGAATTTTATGTGGTTTTTTTTTCCCCAAAAAATATTTTTTTTCATATCTTTTAAAAAAAAACAACCCACACTTAATTTAATAAACTGCATATACAGTTCTTTTGATGCTTTTTGTTTGTTTGTTTAGCTTAAAACTTCTATCTTCGCCTTTTTTTGATATGGCAATCAACCAACTAAAACTGTTAATTACATGGTGATAAATTTCTGCCAGTGTACAGATCCTAGCGTAACAGATTTAAGCAAAGTGATGGAATTTGGCAGCTTTCCTTTCCTAGCAAGATTCTGTCAGTTGCTCCTAAATCCATCGATCCAGTGAGACAGTAATTAGTTAATTTAATGAGAAGCAAAGGATTTTAGCCTGCAGAATTTACAGTACTAACAAGACAGGTTATTATTGGAAGCTATTTCCAATAAAAACACTTCAATCAGCGAAAGAGAATATTGTCCCTTGATTAAAAAAAAAAGGAGCATCATTTATCGTTATCACTACAGGGTTAGGCTAATGCTAGAAAATACCCTACGCTTACACTCATGTTGGCTACAGTTACAGAGTGCTTGTTTTGTTTTAAAAGCATTAATATGAATCACCTTTGTGAACATCTTTGTAGGATGCAACCATGTGCATGGATAGTTTGGGGCCTTCTTGTTAATTATTTGCCCACCAGTGAGGAAATTTCTGCTGGTACCTGACTGCCGTGGCTGCCAGATAGCTGCTGGTGGCAACGCGGTGGGCAGGGGAAACAAAACTTTGAATTGGAAAGGGCAGATTTGGTTCTCAGCAGAATGTGCCCAAGAAGTATTGGTTTCAGCTGAGGGGTTCAGCACAAGCTGAACATACAGGAAAATGGTGTTGAACTTGCATGATACTGGAGCCTGTCTTTGCCATATCTCTAAGCACAATTAATTGTTCTGAAGACACATCCTAAGCTCAGCATTTAATTTAACTCTACTGAGATGTAGCAACTCTGCTGGTAGCAGAAACAAGAAAAGAAACCAAAACTCTACTCAGCGAAAGCATAGATCAAATGAAGCCAACCAGGAGCCAACTAAATGAAAAGTGCAGCCCACGAGCCCCTGTCCATTCACTTGTGCCGTGCAGGGGCAGGTATAAAGGCATCTGAGACAGACATACCCCTCCACACACAACCCCCCCGTCCAGATTTTGAGTGTGCAAGGGACCTCTGGTAAGCAAACATATTCTGTGGCAAAGTGTCTCCTCCAATCCCAAGAATTCAGAGCAGCAGGCAGGAGGAATAAGGTAGTCTCCACACCGAATTATTGGAAATACATACTGAGTGACTCTGCCCTTTGCTTGTTTAGACTGTGCTCGCAGCATGTTTTAGCCACGAGCTGTAAGCAAAGGCGCTGTGGCAAGAGGTAATATTGCTCATCTCTGGAATTGTTGCTAATTCTGGCTTTCACCACAAACTTCATGGCTCCTTCTGTGTAGGTGATACTGCTTATTCTCCAGCACCCATTTTGCAAATAGTCTGAGCACTTCAGATGGCCTTAAGGAAGAAAGGCGAAAATGAGAACTATTTTGTGGCAAAACTTTTCTTATAATATAAATATTTAGAGGGGCATGAACTGCCTGAGGTGTTTATTTAAAAGCATCTTCAATTTACAGTCAGCTCCAGAATGACTGCATAATATCCCCATCATACAAGTCAGTTTACACATAAATGTAACAATCTTGTCTCTTCTATTTCTTTCCTTACATAAAACAGATATTTGAGTCTAAAAATATTGTGATTAATTTGGTGACTTAGTCCGGTAGCGTTTGGTTAGATAGGTCCTCACATGGTGCATCTTGGTCACTCATGAGGAAAACTCCCTGATGTCTACGAAAATCTCAACTATCACAGAAACAAAATTAACTAGAACACCTTCCACTTTTATCCTTTTTGGGTAAACAAACATCTATTTCGTTATGGCTCTGTGTGCTAAATGCGCATTTTCCGCTTGATAATTAAGCTTGATCATGAAGACAAAAACATCATTTGTGCATATTTTGAAGACAAAATAGTCATCTGAGTTAATTTACTTCAATACAAAGCTCGTGTGCACCATGCCTAACTGAGAGGAGAAAAAAGTCCTTATTACTGTAACCCTTGAATCAGTAGAAAGCTTAAGGTGATGTGAGTGGTGTGTGGTTTTTTTTTTTTAAATGCTCTGCTTTATTCTCACTGAATGAGTTGACAAATGTTAAGGTGAAACCTCAGCTGAAGGAGATTCTGCAGAAATACTGTCCCCCTAGCAACACCGTTACTATGCACAAGGAGTACATAAAACCTTATTCCCCTAAAAGACTGTGTTTGAGAAGGAAATAAATTTTTATTTTATTTTTAAATAAAGATAAGGTGCTTGCAAATGTTTCACGTACCTCTAAATATACTGTAAGCACAATTTGAATAGAAGCAGGATTCATAATATAAAATCAGAATAAAGACTGCGGTACAGAAGCAGACAACTAGTGGAACCACAGATACAGATCTTTTCTGTGAAAAGCGTGTTTCCACCATTATGCATTGGGAGAAACAGAGCATTTGATTTTGATTCCAGAGAAACAGAAGTAAAGAGGACAATAGCATCCACAAAGGCTATAATAATAGGAGAGGGCATGTGAATGGAAGGCTTGTGGCAGCCTAGTTATCGCCTAGAAGAAGCCTAGACCTTGCAAAGAGAGATGGTTCACAAAACAGTCTTGCAAGAAAGCAAAGGGAATAGGAGAGGAAAATGAATCTTTTCAGTGGCCAGATGAAGGATGCACTCAAAATAATGTGCCTCTATAAATGAATCCTCTTTCTCCTGTCTCAGAAGCTGACTTAGGAACCACAGCTTACAGAGAATTAATGATTGCAGTGAGTTAATGAATATGTGTTGTGTTGGTGCAGTTTACAATTGACTAGCGAGAAGCATCCAGCACTTTTAAAAAATCTTGCTGTATCCTCCAAACTGTTGCTAAGGAAGAATCATATCACCAGGAATCTCTAAGCAAATTCTTTGAATACATTGCTTTTAGTGATTGTATATTTTCTCTTTATCCACTAAAGTGTTTGTGAATTGCTGTACGCTGCAGTGCATGTCTGTCACCTTGCTTATAAAAACAGCTTTAGCAAGATGCAGAGGGTTATATCCTTATACATTTAGTCACCATAAACAAAGGGTTTCTTTCTGTTTCAACAGCACAAATGCACACAAAAAGCAGACTGGACTGCTGAGAATGTACGTATGGGTCATCCATGCTGCGAAAACTCAGCTGCTATCCTGGGAAGTGGGACCCAAGCTCTGCCACACTCACAGCCCCTCAGGCACCTCCTCGCCATGAAGCTGGCAGGGCTCTGGCACAGACTGGTGCTGCACAGAGACTCACTTTGATACCCAGAAATGCCCATTTTGCACCCTTGCTCCCCCAAGGACGCAGGGGTCCAAGTCCCAAATAGCTGTACAGTACGACCCCCCGCACTGCGGTGCCTGCAGCTGCCAGCCGTGCCAGGGACACGTACTCAGCGACTTCACCAGCTTCGGCCCCACAGCTCAGTCCCAGCAGCTCAGCCCCACAGCAGAGCAACAGAAGGAAGATGAATGAGCCTTGGGGAAAATGTTATTTTTTTCCCCTCCAAAAAAATATTTCCAGCAGCAACCTCTCTGTTGCCTGTTTTACCTTCCCAGCTGAGCAGACCCAGTGCAACCCAACAGAATTATTCTGATTTTGTACAGCCACGTTCACGAACCAGCCTCTCTTAAACGGCATTGTTTGCGCTTGTGACAGAGGCTACCAATTATACTGCATGTCTTACATGGCAACTGTTTACAAGAAAATTACATTGTTTATATGTTTTTGCTGCAGTTAACAAATTATCTTAAATGTCAAGTTGCTTGATACAGAAATAAGGGAGTTTACTATATGCTTTAAAGTGCTACAATTGTTGGTAAATTGCATTCAGCACAGAATTGTAGACATTTAAACATCATTCGGAAGGAAAATACTTTCCCAAGGGATTCATCTGACATCAAAAACCATGAAAGTGAAGGCTTAGCAATTTATAAATGTCAGCAAAACAAAACCACCCCAACTTCTGAGCACGATTAGTCACGTGCAGTTAACGGTTTAACTAACAGTTGCACTGTACTGCTATTGATTTCTTATTGCTTTCCTGAAATTAATTTGATAGCTGTTCATTTATCATTAAGAGTGCTGTGAGCCTCAGAGGGGCTTGGGAGCGTGGAAGAGGTCAGCTCATGGACTGGGCCCAGCAGTTTGCGGCATAATGATGAAAAGTGAGCCACATCTGTCATTCTGCATGCAAGAGCCATCCATAACCGTCATCCTTGTCCTCACTGCTGTCTTCTGTGTCACCCTGGTAGCACTTTTTATCAGCTAGGGCCATTAGGCACTTAAAAACCAAAAGTGTTTTCTGTTTTTGTACAGAGATGCTACCAGTCAGGGGCTGTGGCTGGCCTGCAGCCGCAGTTCAGGGCAGCAATGAGCCGTCACTCATGCCAGCACCTGCTCCTCTGCTCGGCCACTGCTGGGTAGCAGCAGCATCAGCGCAGCAAGGCCATCGCTCTCAGCTCCACAGGCGGGTTGGTGAATCCCAACAGCTTTAGATAACACCCACTACCTCAGGAGTCTGGTGGTGGTATGCTTCTCTTGTGCTGACCAGCATCTTTTCTCCTCTAGGCTGACCCACTGCCTGGGAAGATTTTTCTGACCCATCTGGAAACCTGCCATACCACATGGCTGTATGTACTGCTGCCACTTCCCCTCATTCTCCTAACAATCTTCCCTAAACAATCCAGCTTTGGTGAGCAAAAGTGTTGCATTTCAACACACTTGTTTTCCTTCTGGAGCCTCTTTTGCTCATGTAATGTGCACGAGAAGATATGGTCTGCTTAGAATCCCCGTGCACTACCCAAACCTGAGCACATTGTGGTGAACTACCTGTTGTGTTCAACCGCCGCTTATTTGGGAAAGTGCCACCAGGACTTCACTTTAGATCAAAGGTTTGGGTAAGGGAATCCAGTTCTTCAGAACCAGAAGGACAGAATATCTCTCCAATGAGGCCTACAACCTGCCTTTGTTGATATGGCCATCTCCAGAGGATCAGCGGTCCACCAGCACCGCTATTCACAATGGGAACAACTGACCCGCAGCCTTTCAGCTGACCTCCATCATAGGCCGAAGGCAAAAGGCCAGACCACCATGCCTGTCACTTTACATCCTGACACTATGGTGCTGTATTTCAGCAGATTCAGGGCACTGTTTGTTCCACAGGTAACATTCTGTTGGTACTTGTCTTTCTGATATAAATCTTTGTTTTTTCCAGAGTTACAATGGTAAATCATAAGTATTTGCTCTGGTCTTAGTAATGAGCATCAGTTCAAAATTTCAGAAGTGCCTCATTAGTGCTCTTGTCTGTATTCACCCTATTTAAATGGAGGAGCAAACAGGATGGACGATTCACACATAATTGCACCAGCAAACCAGGACCCACCACCGTACCATACTTTACACCTTCCAAGTCAACAGTGTCTCTCTGTACCTATCCAGCAGCAGATCCCTAGTCAGTGCAGAGGGAGCTTCACTATTAATTATGACGATAATGTAGTATCATTTGCATTTGCTTCATAGAGATTATGTATTTCACATGGATAATAAGGGAAACAGTGTAAATACCTAAAGAAAAGGCATAATTGGTTATAATACCTAGACAGGGATTCCAGAAAGAGAAAGAAAAACATAATTATTGAGAAGCATTTTGGGGAAAGCTGAAGCAAACAGTCTTAACAAAACTGACTGCGGAAACAGGAATTAGAACAGCCCCAAGAAGAGTGTTCTTTCCATGTATTTTCTCCAAACTAACTTACAATTTAGAAGATGAACATCCTATGCAGACTGACATTAAAAATGAGATTAAACAGGAAGAAGAGAAACGAGAAAGGAGGAAGGATGTTCAAAATGAGGAAAAGGTGAAAGAGATGCATGCCTTAAAAATGGTAAATTGGCACTCAAGTAACAGTGACAGGAGAATGATAGATAAATTGAAGGATTTTTTTTTCCCAACAACAGAATCATTTCAAGCATGTTTCACTGTGTCTTCTTATTTACATTAAAATGTATTTGATCATTACAGGCTATGAAAAACGACAGCAACAATTTTTCTTCGGCTAGAAGGACAGTTGGTGCTCATGAAGGAAGATTGATCTACAGCAACCCAGAGTTCACAAACAGCTGATGCCAGCTTGCTGGTCCCAGTTAACTTCCTGTACTCCATGTACCTTCTCTACATAGAGAAGATTGTATTTGTTATAGTTGTGACGAGTAATTAGCTCTTAACTTTAAAGAGCTTAAATATCAGAAGTGTCATGTCAGGGACACGTACTATTACTATGGAGGAAGGAAAAGTCTCATGTATGAAAGACTTTAAAATAGGAACTCCATCATTTTAAAGTGTTAGGATAAGGAAGGCTGCTGTTTGCTAGCTTCTTTTCTTTGAGCTTTTTATATGGAATACCATCTCATATATCAGATGGCATTTCATTATCTCTCATGGTAATGCTCAAATCATATATCATATTTTCTAATAAATCTTAGATTTGCCAGCCTAGCGGAGTATCAATAACATTACCTTTCAAAATACTGCTTTCAGCATTGGATACACAGGGCTATATCTTTCACACGGGTTTTTTGCAGTTTATCAAAATGAAACATGACATCTACTGTAAATGATATTCCCATTTAGTGCTTAATGATACATCTGCTTCCCATCATCCACAAATTCTGATGGTGTGCTAAACAGGTATTTTGTTTAGTGACAACCTGTATGCCAAACTGAAGGTTTGTTAGCTTCAGCCTATCAGCAACGGAAGCCGGTGTAATTATGAGTTGGGTCTACAAGCTAAAGTAGCTTAGTTATTACAACAGAAAAAGCAGTTTACAAATACTGGATTTAACACCACGTTGACTTCTGGAAAAAAGATCAGTTTTAAAATCTGAAGTGCCATCAAGTACTGTTATTGCTTTCCACTCAAAAGGGTAAAAATGGTGCTCTGTCAACAGTAACTCGACCCAGAGGCTACCACTATTGGGATGGAAAGTGCGAGAGTATCTTTTTGTTAGCTTCTGGTGTACTTGATAAGCCATGTGGACACATTCAGAATTTCATGGGATTCAGGGGCAAAAGAGCATAGAAAAGCCTATTGCTCCAGCCTCCACATGTCTGTGTCGGACGCAGCAGTCGCTAGGCTGGGTACCACCCTCTGCTGTCCGATGTCCAGCTCAGCAGGGTTAAGGACCAGAGAGTCGGACAGTCGGACAGTTTTTTTGACAGAACAGGCAAATTACAGTAGACCTACAGCAAGGTCATGTTTGAAAGTTAAGCCATGGGAAAAAAAAACCCCCACAGTTTAAATGCAGTTTGTTTATTTCTGTCTAAATTAACTTTATATTTTCTTCTTTTTTTTCTCTTAGATTCCAGGGTTTTTTAAAGAAATTTTCTGAACTTTGACAGAATCAGTGAGTCTCAGTGGTGTAAATAAGCTCTTAACTCCACCGAGGCAATAATCTGAAGGAGTTAAAGGTACATGCTTTTGTCGTCGTGCACACTTAGTAAAAACCACAGTTAACTTGTGATTGGCATGCTGACTGTACATCCAAGACACATTGCTTATCTTATTATATCTCATAAGAGTGGCTGTCGTATTGCTTTCAAAATAATTAATGGAGATTTTGTTTCTATGGACAATTACACTAAGTTGACTCTGAAAGAGGGAGACTTAGACTTGTCAGAGTGAGGAAAAATCATTATTTTTCCTGATTTCAGTTACTTTCCAAGGCATTCAAAACCTTGTTTGATCAAATAAGAGAGAGCAGTACATAGGTCCATATTTAAAATGTCTGGCACACTATACATATAATATAGCTTTACATCATGATAAGTAGGGTGCTTTCTATGAACTGACAATACGAGTTTTCTATATAATTAGTATAAATTGTTAGCATAGATAAATGATGATTTCAAAACGGATCTTAATGGTAGAAGTTCATGCCATGATCTAAAATGGAATAAGCCTCATGGCCACAGTTACTTTGATCAGCCATAAATTAAAAAGCCAAGCTGTATCTGATCCGGTTTCAGCACCAAGCTGCTAAATCTGCTCAGTCTGAGTGTTTAAAAGATCAGCAACTAGAAGCCTCTTTCTAATGTTTGTTTCAGAACCATCTGTCCTCACTCTGAGCTTGTCCCTGGAAATTGCATGTCCATAATTTCCGAACAGAACTCAAGGAAATTTCCCCCTTCCCTGACATACGTTGCTTCCCTGACAAAAATATGCAAATCACAGATAATCCAAAGTTAACTCCAAAGTTAACTCTCATTTCTATTTTTAGCATTAAACCTCCCTCAGCCAGGCCTGGGTATCAAGAGTATTACCAACTTTAGAGCTGCTTCACATGGTAGTAAATTATCCATACCATTATGCACTTACATTTATTAAAAAGTTACAATTTGATATCCCCAAAGTGGCTGCAGATTATTATAACCATTTATGGCTCAGAAATGGAAGTGACCAATACCCAAACCATGTCCGAGGCCCCAGACTCCTGGTCTACTCCAATGATGAAAATTTATTTGCAGATAAAGGGCATCTACAACTCTAGAAAAAGAAGATGTACTAAGGGAAATTAATGTGTACAGAAAGGAAAAAATCTCTACTTTTATCTCTGGAGAGAAATTCTCCCAAGCTTTTTGCCAGGCTGGTGTTTGAGGAGGAGGCATTGCCTCCTTTCCCCATTCCACTCACGCTGAAGCTCAAACTGGGGACCAGATGGTTCTCTGGTCGCCACTCAGAAACCTCACCTACACACTCCTCTGACAATGCATCAAGCTGTCAGAGGTTGACCATGATCCCAAGTGCTCCAGGGACATGGCCTTGTCAAAGTAAAACTGACCTCTAAATGATACTCCAAATACTAAGACATCTGAGGTGCTACTGGGAGAAGGCAGAAAGTTGACTTAATGTGAGCATTTCACCTGAGCTTCCAGCCTTTGCCATGTTCACATCAGGTTAAAGGAAAAATAAGAGGCAAATTGGTTTTGATCTTACCTGTCACTCAGTACATTTCCTCCTAAGAAAGCTGATAGCTCAAGAGACATGCCCCAGGTAACATTTTTTGGCATCTGTCCCAAAGGAGAAAGTAGCAATCCATTATTCTGAAAGACAGTTCAATATTTAACAAGAAATAATTTTTTAAAAAATATTACCCCTTCTCTAAGTGAAAACTCTACAGTCACTTCAGAAAATCATTTCTACGCCCCTACCTAAAGTCTCCAGTCCTGCAAACTTCTCTTTCTGCCACAATGATCCCTTTTTTCTTGACACCCACAGGAAGACTGGGAATGAGGTGGTTGTGGTGAGTGCAGCCATTTCTACACATCTTATCCTAGACCTGGGGCTGAAAGGTGGCTCCAGTCCTCCCTCCCACCCAGGCCACCAAAATGATGCTCATTTCCTCATGCTGCTGCCGCCTTTGTCTCCATCATGACACTGATGCATCACCTGCCACCTGAATGTCCTCCCTCAGCCCCTGCTCTCCTGCCACCACTCCAGCCCCATTGCTGCATGCCAGGGCACTGGGATGCTGCTTGGGGCTGAACCACCACGATAATGTTTCATTTGCCTTCATTTTCCACTTGTTCTGCTCCGAACTGGTTTTACTTCTCTCCCTCCAGTTCAGCTGGCAAACGAAGAAAAACAATAATAAAAATCTTCATTACCTTAGACACGTCCAACGTCATTCTAGTTCTTCATTGCACTTCTCAGATCCATCCTGGAATTGCATGCAACCCTCTGTAGATATTAAAAAAAATCACTTCACATGGACGAAAATCTCCAACTCAGGAGCAGAAGTTACATTACAAACAGTTTGGCTGTGTAAAGCACTTGATGGAAGGAAAATGCGATGGTCAAATAGCCTTCTCTCATCTGTATCCCTCCTTGGCCTGGCACAGACTCCATTGAGATGAATGGAAAGACTCCCATTGATGTCAGTGGGCTGGGGATCAAGCTCTTGATGTCTGTGCTTTGAGGGACCAAGCAAAAGTCACCTTTGTACCGCACATATCTAGGTAATTTTAATTGTGGCAGTGGAGTGAAACAGCACCTGTACTTAAAGAATGGAAAAGGGAAAGTTAACAAGGGGCTGTGAAGTGCTGTGAGACAGGGGAACTGCCTGCTAGTGAAAATAATGAGAAGTCTAGGAGATGCGTAAATTTTTTTTAAGAGAATATTTAAAAGTTTAGCCTCTGCCTCTTCTCAGTGTAAGTGCAGTATTGACTTCTGTTAATGCATGCCTCACTGGACATGTATGTCCTTCCTTAGTGAGATGCACTGGAGAAGTGTGCTCCTCCCCAGCTCTCCTCAACCCCAGCCAGCAAACCAGCTTCTGCTGGACACTGGTCCTAACATCTCTGCTCCCGAGAGCAGGATTTAACCACCGTCTATCTGCCAGATGCACCTTTTCTCCTCTGAAAGACCTTCTCTCCTGCCTTCTCTGTGCTGAGAGCTGCCCTGGGGATGCAGGGCAATTTTCTCCATCCGCTCTTCTACATAAATTGCTCCCACATACATTATCTCCAAGACTGGCCTCAGAGTGCTGCAAGCAAGCTATGCCTGATGATATAGGGAGGATTAGCAAGGGTTTCACGCCATGGGGAGCTGTAACTACTGTAATTTTCCCTCAAGACAGGAGATCCAGCCTATCCTGCTGCTTGAGCCTTAAAACAGCCTCTTTATTTTTCTGTTTGCAAACTAGTTCAATTTTCTGAAGATTAAATTCTCTCTACATTAATGATGGAGGCAATCAGCTGTCTTACAAGAAGTTTCTTTAACATCTCCCTCAGCTACAAACAAATCTAAGCTTTGAGAGGTTGTATTTTAGCAAGAATGCCTGGGAGTTTGAAATGCTCATACTCTTACTGGCATTACAGGTCACTGCCCTTCTTGGCATTTACCAAAGCTGAAACGTTAAATAGCTTGTTATTTCTATTTAGAAATGTGTCTATGCTTGCACCCGCTAGTGACCTTAGTGTAGCAAAGAAAGATTAAACATTCAAGTAATTTAGCTTAGTTCCAGTTCATTTTCAATTAACAGGAGAAAATCCTCTCAGACATAATAGGCTATTTTAGGTTTGGGTTTAGTTTATTCGTCTGACAAAAATAAGCATTTAGGCTTACAAGTTAAAATCACTAATGCTGTTAAAAATATAGTTTATTAAATAAAAAAGATAAAAAAAAAAAAGAAAATTAAAATACTGATTTCAAGGGTATTTTCCCTTTTCAGGATGTTTTAAACGTAGTAAATACCCCAGAATGAACACTATACAAAACATTTCAGGGAAGAAATTGTAGTATTATTATATAAGGTTTTATTTCCTAACCTTTAACCTTTCTATATGTTTATTTACTGTACTTAGAATGTAAAATCTGCTCCTGCCCAATTTATCAATGTCGGCTTTTCTTCTCTGATACCATTCTCGGCTGTCTTACCCATGTTGAGCTGGGAAGGTTTTTCCAAATACCTATCTTCCCTAACGTATTAGGCAAGAAGATGTCTTCTAAAGACATCTTCCTGACTTTACAGGCAAAGGGAATGTGGGTCATTGTTGGCTGGCCAACATCTCCCATTGAGGTTGAACACGGTGTGATCAAACAAAAAATGAAAAATAGTCTCTTCACAAACTGATGTTAATTGTTAGGAAAATCAAAGTTTCCTCTTTATGTGGCAAATGAGGTCTAGCAGTTCCCATAGGTAGAAGACCAGAAAGTATAAAGGTGAAGAAGAGAGCAGATGTACCTCAGGATTCTTGGGTCAAATCTCATATGAATGGATAATTTGAAAATACACACAACTCAGTTTTGCTGGTTCTGATTTTTCTATTAAGGAATCCTTCTTCCCAAATGACTTTTCCCCCAAATCAATAAGACCTCAGACTAGAATCTCCTGCTCCACCCACCCCAAGCCGCTAACTTTTAGGTTTTTATGTGTTTCTTGTGTTTCTCCCTGTCTTTGAAAAGTTATAAACCCATACATTTTTTTTCCATGGAATCATTTTGTTTTCTGTAGCAAGACAGAAGCTATTGATGGGTATGTATCAGTGAGTTGTATTTGGAAAGGTGGAATGGAAGAAAGAGGACAAGAAAAATCAAAGAAAAATGCACAAAATCCTAGGGTATTTTGAAGCTGCCTGATACACTTTTCGTGTAAACACCTGGCAAGAACTCTGGTAAGGAGTAATGAGAACGCTACAGAGGTACGAGGAATCAGCAGTGCAGTGGACACTTTGCATCTGTGTGAAATGCAGGAAAAAAAGTGACACCATTCTCATTCAAATTGGTTTGACAGAATTCAAAATGAATGCTTAAACAAAACAAGTAAGCATCATGGTCACCTCTCCTCCAGCAGTTCTCACTGAGCAAGCATTTCCTCTTGTCCTTGCCTGGTGACAGAAGGAAAAACCGTGTATCCAGCTCCTCAGAGACACAAATGCTCCAGTTCCAGGGGAACCTGTGTTTAGAAAATCAATTGAAGTGAAAAGGAGACCGATAAACATTTAAGAACAGTGGGGAGCTAATGATCCTTTTACAGTCCAAAGACACCACAATTACAGTAATCTTTACAGAAGACTGAGAACAGCAGCTCCTACCCCAAGCACACATGTGGGAAACCTCTCATGGGACTGAGTGCTCCTGACAAGGCAAGGTGCCACGATGAAGTTGTATCAGAGGGAAATGTAGGACAGACAGTATTCTGCAGTGAAAGGGAGGTCTGTTTGGGGGCACGGATAAGTTAAACTGACACATCTTCTCATTTCCATTAGGTATTTTAGTCCTTTTCAATTCTTTGTTTTCTGACTCACCTGTATGTTATTTTGGCATCTTTGTACTTTGCCATCCCCCATTACAAAACGGAAAGAAGAGGAGCCCGAAAAATAACCACTCTGAGACCTGGCTGGCTATACCTAGGCAAAAAACCCTGTCGCAGCATGGCATTTCCTACAGAAAGATGCTTCGGTGCCCTGCAACCCAGCCTCTCTCCCATTGCCTCCTGGTGCCTGGTCATTCCCTGCTGAGTCTCTGATAATTGAGCGCCGATAAGGTTCAGCCGTGGCAGCAGCCATGGGTCTCAGTCATGCTCCACCTGCCAGAAAACTTCAGAAACCCAAACATATTGAGATTTAACCAGTTTTCTATGACAGAAGTTTGATTTTTCTTTCTTTTAGCAAATCTATTTAGTCCTTTTCTTCTTTCTTGTTTGTTCTGGATAGATAAACCCCAGTTTGAATCACAGACTTCAGGATTTGCACCTGAGTCAGAAATTTTGCTCTAGTTTTCTAATTTTATCCATATGGCTTTTTATTTTATCCACTTGTCCTGCATAGCTTGTTTATCTCCTAAATTCTTCCAGCCCACTTCTGTTTGCTTCGTGATTTGTCTCTTAGCGCGTTGTTCTTCCACCTTCCTAAAAATAGTCTTATTTTTCCTATGGATTGCTCTGCCACCCACCACTGTGATTTATAAAGACCTGTCACCACATTCCAGTGCCAATCACCTTCAGTGAACAAGTACCATTCATTGGTGCTACACGTCTTTCTGAAAGCTCAGATTCTGCACTAGATCTGAGAGACCCAGGCTAGTATATGAAAATTTTGAAGTCAAGATTGGATGAATTGGACTGGAAGTAGGCAGCATCTTCCTGGCACTGTCGGTCTGTCCCACAAACTGATTTTTCTATCTATCTGCTGTCCCAGAATCCTCATTCACTCTTTATACAAGAATCTGTCTCTTCTTTGCAATCACAGAAATGGAGTGCTGTAAATAAGTTACCATCTCCCCGCTTGCAAGTCTGCCTTTTTCTAGAAGTTCATACAACTAGGAGAAGTTTCTCAGGTGCTGGATACATGTTTTCCTCCTTGTTCAGAGCCTGCCTCCTCCCTGCCCCAAGCAAAACCAAAAAAAACAGTGACATACTTAGCCCAACAGGAAATATGTGTTATCGACTTCAAAGAGCATCAAATATTAATTCAGTACTGAGTACTAAGATGGCCCATTCTTGATGAAAAGATTTCAATTTAGTAACTATTTTACACAGTGACACTAACATAATTAGCTGGAGCTTACTTCCCCCCCCGTGTCTCCCGCCCCGGCAATGCCCGTATGTAGAACCACAGCTCATGCAGGTACCACGCTAGTCTTCAAAGCACAGAATTACATGGGTAGTTAACCTATCTTAATGCTGCAACAACCTCTTTTACCTTTATTACTGACTGAATAAAGACAGAAATTGTTCTCTGCAAAATAAGCAATTGCATTTAAGAACATCTGTCACTCTTTAAACATACAGGTCATGGAAACTGTGCTTAAAATTATGATGTCATACCTCTTTTCTCTGTAGTTCTAACATAAATTAAAGTTTAAATACTAGGTTACTTTAAGCAGTGATCAGATTCAACTAGAAGTCAAGACTGCTGCAGTTTGTCTTTACTAATCAGAAAAAAAACCCAGAACATTCTATGACAATCGCCAATGCAGAGCCCCAGTGTTCCGCTTTTGAAAGAAAACAGAATGACTTCTCAGAAAAGAAGATGGGCATCTCAGCAGAACCATTTTAATCTGCAAAATAGCAAATTGAGTGATTGAGTGGTTACGGCTCTGAAGAAAAATTTACACAGTGAGGACTTCTGGAAACCGCTGCGACATGCTCAATCTAGAGCTCAACTACTGGGACCAGGGCAGTTTTTTCACTTACAGAATCTTTTTTTAAAAAAACCACTCAATTCTGAGACCAAAATCTTAATTTTTCATTTGTAAGAGGATTTCCTATGACTTTCTGATCGGTTTTCTCATTTTAAACTTCCTCCTGAGTTTCCATCCTTTGACCTCTATCAGACTTTGTCGGCACACAGTTTACTTTTTCACCAAAATTTAACAATATTCAATTTCATTGAAAGTTTTAGAAGAAGAGACTTGAGGTTTCCTTTTACAACGTAAAGAAAGTTCAAGATGGAAAATGTTCATCTGAGTCAAGCAGAGCTCTTTTGTACGTAAAGAATTTGAGTCTGATGTTACTCTCATGCTGGAAGAAATGTAAAGTCTTTGAAGTCACTCCATCAAAGTCAACAACTACACAGTAATAAACAAAAAAATGAGCTGTTTATGTATTCTTTTTTTGTTTGTTTCTTACCTTAATCTGAAAAAATAATAAAAATAATCTGATTTATGATTGTTCTTTGTGTATATAAGGCATGACAAATACATTCAAAAATGCAGACCAAATACAGTTCTGATGATAAAAAATTCAGGATTTTTTCCTTTCATTTTCATGCACTGAGTTTCAGCTTTTCATTTTGATTTTTTTTTTTAGAATTCACATTTTCCAGTGTGGTCTCCTTTATTTGGTTTATTAATATTTCTTATGTCATGAACAGAAGTGACAGGGGTTCTGCTGCACTTTGACATTTAGAATCAAAAACATATATTGAGTCAAAATAAATGAAGCTCACAAGTTTCTCTCTATTTTGTTTTTTATGACATAACTGTGAGTCATAACTTTGAAGTACTGGTGAATTATAACTTTGATGCAGCGGCTGTAAGAAACACATGAATAAAGGGGAAAAAAATCTCACGTAGGAAATTAAACTTAGAAGAGGACTGGATTAACTAAAATGAATTAACCATTTTTCCTGAGATGAGATTAATTTTTACAGAAAGAAATGGTAAGTGATTTCAAGTGTATAAATACAATGGTAAAAGTGGAATATTGGTGTTTTACTCTAGGATGTTCATTTGAAAAAAAAATAAAACATCAGGGTATTTAAAGCCTGAGGGTTTTGCTTTTTTTTTTGATTATGCAAAATTAAATTACGATGATTATGTTGAGAAGAACAAAAGGATGAACAAGGCACACATTTTGGCAGGGGTGGAACGTAGCTGTGCCAAAACTTCTGCACTTAAAGATCATACAAGCAAATTTTAAGCTGAGGAAAAATGTCAGAGTAGGCTCCTTGGGCGTGTGGTGCAAGCGCTGCCCAGCCCAGCATTGCGCACAGCAGCTCGAAACGCAAGACCTGATGCTGCTGGAGCTCCTGTCGTGCCCTTTCCGAGGTCTGCAAGGTTCATCACTAATTTGTTTTCTCCTTCAGTTTTGGTTTGACAGTCAGGCTATCTCTCTTTTCTTTGCTCCATTATTTATGTGTTTACACTTAAGCATGCAGAGAGCACCTGGAATAGACTCTTCAGTGCCTTCTGATGTCTCTATGGAGGATTACTCCAGGCTTTCACTGGCTGAACACAAATCTCCTTCTCCATGCCATTGTGGAGACAACATTCCTACCTCACAGGGCTGCTTTAATTTTTTTAAATCTACCACTAGCAGCAAATTACCCCCAACATGCTGTTTTCAAGGTTTCATGAATAAAGGTATGTGTGTTTTTTATTAACAAAATGTCTTTCTCCTGCAGAAGGGAGGTGTTCCAGTTATTCTGTGAATTCAAATAAACACTGAGCAAGTGGTTTCCCCACGGTCCCTCCTATCTTTTGACTCAGTCTTATATTATGCCTTTGAGAGTAGCTTTCCCGAACCATTTCTGCCATGGCAAGGTAACAGTGAAGACACTTACAAGTGCCAGCAGGAAGGTTACTGCAGCTGTCCCCAGAGCAGCTGCACCAGCTGAGGACTTCATTTCCTCGCCTGCGCAAACGGAGAGCTGGCACCGACCGAACCCCGCGTGCCTGGACTGTCCCTGGACGCAGGGCTGGCTTCAGGGCATGCTGGGGAGCACCAAGAGCAGCTGTGCAGCAGTGTAGTGAAGGAGAGATTGAGAGAGATCTTCCCTGTTTCAACTGGAGAAAATGTTATTCCTCCAGATCAATCATAAATACACTCTTAGAAAGAGCATGAGGAAAAGTCTAGGTTACTGTGGTAGGAAGAAGAGAAGCAATGGAAATGGCAGTAGGTGATGTAATGGCCTAAAATCATGAGGGAACAGACAGTGGGGTGCCAGTGGGCACATTTACATGGACACATCTTCATTTCTGAGGAATCTGTCCCTCTGAAGGGCTCAGCAACACTTGCATTGCTTGGCATGCTGACCTATAGCAAATTGACTACAGAAGTCAATCTGCTTTAGTTTGGATAGGGA
Organism: Cariama cristata; assembly: GCF_000690535.1. Lineage (NCBI taxonomy): Eukaryota > Metazoa > Chordata > Aves > Cariamiformes > Cariamidae > Cariama > Cariama cristata. Next base: position 79,875 of record NW_009611557.1, read on the forward strand.
GAAGGGACACGTTCTCATATCACAAATCTCTTTGGGGATCTGTATTACCTTTCTTTCCTTGCAGTTGTAAGAAATATGTATTCATCTCCTACGCCTGTGCATGGTTAGTGGCTCCTGGGGGAAGGAAAAAGATGTTCTCCTTGTTGCCTGGCTAGCATTTTAGGAGTCCCCAGAGGTGTTCCACTTCTGTGCATCCTCAGGAGGGCAACCGCCACGCACGACCACAAACAAATCAGTCAAAGACACTGTTCAAAGGGAGGTGAACATTGTAAATGATCCTGTCATCGTCGCACGCAGGTCCTAAAGCGGCTTTTGCCAGGAAGATGCAAACATTATGGCTTTTGGAAGGAAACAGAGCCACAAAGCAGTCGTGCTGAATACAAACACGACACCAGTCCTGCAACGGGGGGTGACAGCACAGCAGAAGCAGAAGGAAAAGTGCAAGTTACAGTATTTCTTCTAAAGAAATATTTAATCTAAAGGAAAAAGAGGAGGCAGAAATGTCAAGGAAGTGTCTTTTAATTATGATAGGGAGAAAGATTATAGCTATATCTACCCAGAAGATGTAAAATCTGTTTTGCAAAAGGAATTATTAAAAATTTGACTTCAAGTACAAAAATACTAAAAAACCTCTCCCATTGCAAGATTCTCTATAAATAAACTGAGAGCAAGTTTTGTTTAAGTGCAATATAATTGAAATAAGATTTGAGTCCTAAGAATACAAAGGATAACATAAAAATTTTAAAACCCAAACAATCTCTTAATCCCAAACAAAAGTAGTAATTTCCAAATATGGCTTCCTACATCACCTTTCTGCCCTGTCCTCCAGATTTTATGTCAGTGACATATTTGCAAAGGCTATGGAGACTTAAATGAAATTACCTCCTCTGATCAAAACAAAGGTTTCCCAGGCTTTCCGGGTCTGACTCCATCCACAGTGGTAACCAGACATTATAAATAGACTGCGCCCTTTCACTCTCTCTCTCACTAAGTAAAATGCAATCGATACCTCATCATCCTTTCTTCTGTGCAGCAGCCCACAGGTTATTTAGCTTCAAACCACCACTATTGGGGCTGTCAGTATCAAAGGAAACAGCAGGATTCTCCTGCAGTAATGCGACTCTGGCCCTAATGTGATGGCCTGTGAAAATAGGTTGCCTCCACCTCTCGTGATATTCAAACTGAATTCAAGCCTTTATCAATTCCTTCCTTTCTGTCTTGCAATTGTTTTCTTTTGTTATGGGAGCTGAAGAGGCTCAATACTTCTTTAATAATCCCTGATTGAAGATCTCCAAGAGTTACTTGGGCAGCTCGTATCCAAGAGGATCTCTTAGTGGGATCTACTCAGTGTATCACTGTCAGAGCAGTGGCACAGGGAAGAGGGATTTCGGGGCCATGCGCCTCCCCCATTGTGCCTGGAGGAGGCATGTGGTAGAGGAGGGTCTGGAGCTCAGGCTCCTTTCAGAAAGTTTTCTGTCATTTCCTTCATTGAAGACTAAGTGTTAATTTTTGTGCTGTGGGGATCAGTGGCACACAGATCACTGTGCATTGTTGGAAACCAGAGGAAGCCATCCCTTCTGAATGGCTTACCCTTACCTAGTTCTCAGTTTAGGGATCAAGACGGAATTTCACAGGCACACTCTTGTTTGGTCTGATTCAAGCTCTTTGTTAACGTTGGAAGTTTTTCACTAAAGATCAGGTTTGTTGTGCTCCATCTTCACAAAGAACTGGTGTTGCTGATGTTCAGTCCCATTGCACTTTCTGGCAGTTTCTATGTTCTCCAAAACATCTGCAAAACAGGCTCCTCTGGTAGTGACCTCTGCAGGTCAGCTCTTCTTGTCCACGGCATGAAATATACTTGTAAGCTGCACAACTCGGAAGCATAAGCTCATGCTCAGAGAACCTCAAAGTTTGCATGATGGCATTATCATACTCTGCAAAGCTGTTGGCAACTGCCAAATACATTTCATTTATATTGAAGTCTGAGAAAAACATAATTAGCACCTCATATTAAAAAGAAAGAAGCATGCTGTTGACAGCAAGCCAGGAAGTTGATAAACACAACTTCCTCAAATTAAATTTTCCTGAAAAACCTAGCTGAGGACATAAATTCTGAAGAGGCTGGTGTTAGCAGCTGTGCAGCACAGTCACAATTAAACTCCAAACCCTAACGTTATCACTTACTCTTATAATACATATTTTCAGAAGCTTTTCAAATTATACCAAGCAAATATAATGTTTCGGGTGGGGGCCTCTGAGCAAGGGATGCTTTGCTAAAATAAACATCACTCAGAAAAGCATGCAAGTTGCTGAAAAACTCTTGTCATTCCAGAGTTGGTTGTCATGAATGTGTACTGCTCAATTCAAAACGTGGTATGACTTCCCTTTTTGTAGCTACATGGAATTGTAGCTTTTCAAAATAGAGATCCCTTTAACAGTAGAGCACATTTAGAAAGAGAAAAATAAGTGAATCCATATGTTACACGGTGTGGATTTTCCTGCTTCTTAGAGCCGGTGGCCAGCCTTGACAGGCAGGGGTATGTGGGTCCGTGGCTTTCCCCGGCCTGGCACTGCCACACCAGCTGGGTCAGCGCAGGGAGAGCGAGGCTGGCACAACTTTCACACACTCCACATTTTTTTAGGGGCTTATCCTGAGAACCTCACAGTGCGATCTTCTACCGTCTGGTCTGCTTTCTCCTCTCTTCCTTCACCGCCCCATTCTCCCCCGGCTTGCATAGTATAGGCTTTCTTCCCATGCATACCTCTTCCTCCTGTTACAACTTAGCAATCATTTTTCCCTAATTGTATTTATTCTTTGGTGTTCATATTCTTCTACCTTATTAGTCCTTTTCCCATTGTGCAGATGTATGTTATGCTGTAGCAGCTCCTAGGCAATTTTTATGTATTCTATGCCAAACTTCCCCTTAATAAATATTAAAAGACACACATGTATGCTCCTAAATGTGAGAGAAGCTGAAGGGACTGATTTCTAGAAGCATACCAGAAGGCTGCCCATTTTTTATGGCTTGGTCCCAAATGCGACCCCCAGTTATACCAACGTAAGATTACAGTGGGTGCAACTGCTTTCAGTAATGGCAACTGTCCTGGCAGTAGGTTGCATTTCTTCTGAAACTGACAGGTGAAAGGAGTATGAGAAATATCAAGAACAGAAACTCCCATTACCGTTAAATCCAATAATTTTTGTGGGTACCTGGGTATACCTGATACCATGGTGCAGCCCAGCAGTGATTGCACAGAATTGTCTGTTGGCAGGCTGTGCAAAGGGATTTTTTTCATTTCATGCATCATTTGCAACTATCTTCAATAATTCAGCAAAGTCAATACATAACCTTGATGCAAAGTTAAGAGAAAAACCCTGAAGCAACAGACGAAAGTAAGTAATCCAGAAAGTGACCAAGCATAGTTAAATCCTTTTTCACTCTGCTCCCCATCCCCCCTTTCGCTACATACTACATGAGAGCACATAATTGCTTGCACAAAGTTCATTACAGTCATGGAAACTCCTTGAAATAAATACATAAAGAACCAAACCCCCTGCATCCCATAATGATCTCAAGGGATTTCGTAGTGCCTATATTTGCTCTGATCATTCAGGGTTCAAACTGCCCATTCCCCCGTGGTAGAGACCAGAGACTAGGCTTGGGAGAACATTTAATCCCCAACAGTAATAAGAAACTGTCATTTAGATGTGCATCTTTGCCCTGACCTCTGCTTTCCAAAACAGAGAGACAGTGGTCAGGAAAAAAAGGGGTAATACAGAAACCAGGAATCACTGCAGAATCACACCACAGCCCATAGTCTGAGGTCAAACAAGTCAGGACTGACTTCCTTGGGATGACCAAAAGCTCCAAATCTGATACATATTCTAGTCCTCATGCGACAAATTCTGGCTCCAAGGGTGGGCATGTCACCTAGCCACCCTAAAGCAGGCAAAGGGCTGAATCAACAAACCCAGACCTCCTGCAAGACAAAGCACTTCTTTATCCTCTGTGGATTACTTTTTTCTTAAATTCAGGAATGTGACCTTCAGCCTGCCACAGCATCAAGTAAATGGAGAAAATCTTGTGACCTCGACAGACTGCATGGCTCTGCTGAGAAAGTGATTAATGTTTCAGGCTTAAAATGGGAGATGATCATTCCATGAACATGACAAATAACTCTAGAAACCCTACAAAATGCCTGTAGAGAAGAGGAGGATTGTGTCTGGGACACACATAAGGCAGTGGGGTCACAGCAGGCTGATAAGTACAACTTTTCCTGACAGCATCTTACTCAAGAACCAGGTATGGTTGTTTTGAGACCTGGACAACAGGAATAGGACATTTGTTCCCATGCCACTAGATCATTGTGGCTGCATTTATGTGATAAAGCATATTACTTGCAGAAGTAACTGTCTCTTTGGCCACACCATTCCTCTCGGGCACAGCACCGGGACGGGAATGCCAGACAGCGCTGGAGATGCACTGTGCTGCTCTTCAGTGTTTGGAAGCCCAGACTGCAAATGGAATAGCCACAAAAGCCACTTCTATGTGGACAGAAGAGTAAACGTGCTCACCCATCACAGCGCTCCTTAATTATAAATGGCTTTCATTCTCAACCCACTTTCCAGACACTGCGTGTAAAACTGGTTCACAGCAGCCTTGTATGTAAGGCAGCAAAGGCATTCACTGCTGCAGCAATGAAAGGAAAAGCCTTGGTGAACCACCGCAAGCAAAAGGTGTGCTGGACTCAGAGACTGCTTGAGAAAAGCCTCTTGGAGAAAAGCGTAGGCAGTGTTCTGGGGGTTAATTTTTCTCAAAGTTTTCTTTTGAGATAGGTTTCCTTTCCTACTAAGAATTCAGATTTCTTTTGGTTCCTGCTCCGTCCTCTTGCTTTAGCAGAACACAGCAAACACATTTCATTTCCTTTCCTGCCTAGTGGGATGCTGAGGAGATGTGATCTCTGAATTGGTATACGTTTCAGCTGGCCCATATTCGCAGCAAAATTTATGACACATGCCAGTGCCTCCGCTAGCTGATTGGATACGGCCAGGGAAATGGAGAAAGCCTCAACTCGCTGAGCTTCAAAAAATGAACTTCACTTCAATGATGTATTGTTGTTTTGCAGCAAAAAAGGAACACCTGGCTTGTACAGTGGGGAAAAAGAACAAAATGCAACATTCATAAAGATGACTGAAAAGAGACTGGAGAATATGGTTATTTTTGCTTCCGCATGAGAGAACGTGCCACAAAACAGGGTTTGCAACTATAATCTGGCATATCTGTTGCTTTTGTTTGACATGATTGCATTGGTATGTCCACTAATTCAGTTTTAATCTTCATTAACATCTCCTCTACTTTATAGAACAGATTCAGACTGTCTGATGCTTCCCATGTCACTTGGAAGAAGCATTAGGAAATTATTATTGTTTTTCTTATGACTCTAGATAATTACTTCTTCAGACATAAGAGTAATTTATATTATCTGAGTGAGATTTTGGTTTTGCTTATCCCATTGTACATCTTCAGTGCAGATGTGTTGGCTATATTCTGAAATAACTGAGAGCAGAATTGATTCAGGAAAAAAAGATTTTTGCATGTAGCTTCAGTGCAAAAAAGATTTGCAAATATTTTTAGGCAGTTTAGAGTTCAGAATGCTGAATATGGAGCAAACATTTAATTCAGCTAAAATAAGAGTTAACCCAAATTGTAACCGGGCAGAGAGAAGCAGAGAGGCACGGAGGAGAGCGAATGACTTGAGAGGACCCAAAGGTAATCCTTTATCTATTGAGCGACAATAGAGAATATAAAATGCAAAGTCTGCATGTGTGTGCATGTATCTGCAGGATAGATAAGATCTGTGTTTATATATACATACATAGAAGAAATATACAAACTAAGGGATATATTTTTAGCAACAGCATATATAATGCTACAATATGCACTAATTTGCTTTTTCCTAAATGCTACAGAAAAGCAAATCCTGTAGTAGATTCAGCACGAAGATACAGATGCCATATCATATATTAAAGCCAGACCAGATTTTTTGAAATAAGTAAACAAACACAGCTGACTCTGCCTCTTATTTACATGTAGACTCCTGCACTCTGTACTGAGAAGTAAAAATTTGGAGTAATTTTAATGCTTGATAAGTGTGTTACAAGATCCTAGCACCAACATGACTGAAGTTCCAGGGAGAGCAGAGGTACCTTATGACTGTCCATTAGAAGCATGTAAATAAATGGTTCTGGCATATGAGAGCTGACATAGAGCTACTGCCTGGGAGTGTTAATAGAGTTAGAGCCTAACAATCCTAATTGCAAATGAGCAGCTCCAGGTAATTGGTCCAGCAGTATTAATATAATCAGAGTATATCCATCTTCCCTGGGAAAATCTGATGCCCATTTTGGTCTCTCTTGTTCTTGGAGAGATCATTTGAGCCTTTGTTCTTGGGAAGCAGAATCCATTGTGATGTGTATCTTTTAAAGAATAATTACTCGCCAGTAAGTGCTGGTCCCAGAGAAATATATTCTGAATTGATTAGCACTCAACCACCCATCCCTCCATAGGGTTGGGGAATTCTGTCATATCTTTCATAACTTTTCAATTAGTGCTTGATTTGGGAGATTTTTCGCCTCCTGCTGGGGAGGGAATTGGCTGGCAGAGTGCAGTGAGCCATGTAAAGGCACTGTGAACCCTCCAAACCCACTGCTGTCTGTGGGTCAACGACACGTTTAAAAACTACTAACATGGTATTTCCAAAATAATATGGAAATTAAACAGTGCTGCTAAACACAGGCCATTGCATGTGTCCCTTGGTTTTTAGTTTTAAACATTTGGTACATGGGTTCCTCAATATTCTGATGCTTGGAGAGGGCACTGTCACTCCTGCACAGAGAAGTCATCGATTTCAAGCGTTGCTGTTCTCTTTGTGTGTCTTCAGTCGAGTGATCTGCTAAATAAGAGTAATCCCTGAGATTGCAGTGGACAATCCCAATCTGTGCATTAGTCTGCCACTCAGTGTATATCAGGAGGTGACCAAAGTCCTGGCAGTCTGAGCTGTGCGGCCAGCTATTTCAGGGGATTGCATATAAGCAAATCATACCAATACAGAAACTACACTCAGTTTCAAAACGATCTGCTAACCACAAAATGAAATAAATTGGCTGAATAATTTATTCAGAAAAAGTAATTCCACCGTTTTACCACTTAATCTCCTCCCTCTTAAAATGGAAGTCTGGATAAATCAGTGTATCAATGTATATATTTTTGAGAAGTATTATATGAGAAATTATCATCATAACATACCATCAACAAAGTTATGGAAGCACCTTGCTTTTGTATTTCAATAGAGGAAAGGAGCTGCTGATATGCAAATTATACAGAAATATAATAACAGTTATTTCTTAGTATTATACTAAGACAATTTCAAGAGGTAATTTGAAAACAGGGTGCTAGGCACACTGCTTTCATCAAACCAAAGATTAATTGTTCAACAAAGACCTGGGGGTCAGACCAACAATTAGCTGCAATTATAGTGAGCAATTGAAAAAAAAAAAAAAACAAAAAAAACCAAAACAAACCCAAAACAGGACCAGTACAGGCAAAGAAAATTCCCAAAACCGTAGCCTATTTCTGTCTTTTTGAAACAGCAACACAGTGTAGCAGCATTTTCAGGATAAAAGCCTCTTTCTTTCATAAGCAATAACAAATCTTCCATTAACTCTGGGAGAGAAGGAAAAAGAAGGACTACTATTTTACCTTTATTTCTACTTCTATATTGGCTACAAGAGTTTGTAAAGTCCCTTTCAAATGTGAATAAATTTGTCTAAACATCACAACATGGTATGGTATTCCTCCTCACAGACTCCCTATGGTGTGGATGTGTGTAAGGATAACAAAGCCTGTGAGAATGGGAAAACATTGCCTATGAAACCATCTCAGGATGCTCTTTTATACAGACAGATTATCAGTAGAGCATCTTTGAAAGCAGTTTCTGAATTTATTTTAAGTCAGGCTAATTTTACCTCTGATGTCATTTATTGATGATCTAGAAGCCTGTTTGCATTGGAAGGCAACCCTCCGGAGTGAAATGTGCAGAACTGGAGTTTGGGCTCCAGGGAATGCTTCAGCACTTGCTGACACCCAGGAGATGCTGGACCTGATTCGCATTTCTCCCTGCTAACTCATAGCTCACTTGTACAAATTCTCTCAAGTTCTTTGGAAGAAAACAACTTTTGAGAAAATTGAAAAATATGACTAAAACAGCTGTTGACAAAGTTGGTCAGTATGGAAGACTAAAAAACATAAATAACAGAGACTCCAAGAGAGATTGACTCTTCCATGTCCTTGCTCCTGAGGAGGAGTAACGCCACGCTGGGCAACAAAGGTGGTGAAGGGCCTGGAGCACAAGTCTGATGGGGAGCGGCTGGGGGAGCTGGGGTTGTTTAGTCTGGAGAAGAGGAGGCTGAGGGGAGACCTGATCTCTCTCTACAACTACCTGAAAGGAGGGTGTAGCGAGGTGAGGGTTGGTCTCTTCTCCCAAGTAACCAGTGATAGGACAAGAGGAAATGGCCTCAAGTTGCACCAGGGAAGGTTTAGATTGGATATTAGGAAAAATTTCTTCACTGAAAGGGCTGTCAAGCATTGGAAGGGGTGGTTACCCAGGGAGGTGGTGGAGTCACCATCCCTGGGGGTATTTTAGAAAAGACTGGACGTGGCACTTAGTGTCATGGTCTAGCTGACATGGACCCCCAGGCAAAGGTTGGACTTGATGACCCCAGAGGTCTCTTCCAACCAAATTGATTCTGTGATTCTGCTGCCTCCTCCCCGAAGCTGCATTTCCAACAGCAGGCTGGCAGCATGGGGCTGTCTCAGAGGAAGGCCCGGCAGGCCATGGGCAAGCACCCTCGGAGGAGCTGCGGCAGCACCAGCGGCTGACGGTGCTCGCAGGGGAAAGGACCGGAGCTGGGGCCGTGCACCACCCGCTTGGGGATGGCTCATGTCTCTTCCCCACTTGATACAAAATTAATGCTACCAGCACACAGCCCAGGGTCTCACTTAACTGTAATTCACATTTGATTTTCTCTGAAACAGAATGATCTTTTCCAGGAAAAAGAAAACTCCCCCACACTGCCTTCAGCAGCTCAGCTCAGCTCTCAGGAGCTTCACTACCAGGACGTCTTTCAGAGTTCAAATTGCCAGTGTGGAGGACAACTCCTGAAGAAGGACAGGGGGGTTGCTTTTGGCTTTTTGAAGTGTCGCAGTGGTGATGGGACACAAAACACAGGACTGGTACAATATTTAGCAAATATTGGCTGTGGGAAGCCTCAGGAAATAATTTTATATGAACCAGCAAATGGCATTACTAACCTCTGCAAAAGGACTGGAGATGAAGTTCCTTTGCCCTTCAGTTTATGGTCCTGGTATATATGCTCTGTGGGTACAGCCTTCCCCCTTCAGCTAACATGAGATCTCTGGAGGAGCAGCGAAGGGGATTTGGCAGATCCAGTTCCCTCTCCTCCTGTCCTGCCCCGGCCAGCCGCCGGTATGAGCTGAGCCACCCTTCCTTTGGGACCCTGTGGCCCGACAGTGGTCTTGGCCACTCACTCTTATTACAAAAAGGGCTTGTTTTGTTGGCCAAACTAACTACAAGGTGGCTGCATAGAGATCTCTGAAAGCAGTTGTGAAGTTGTTTGGGTTTTTTAATAGCAGGGTGTTGAAGATGTGTTTGGGGTGATGTGTGAGTTTTTCACATTTGAGGAAGGATGAAAAACTTGTAAAGTGGTACCTTGTGGTGGAATTAGAAAAAACAATGAACTCAGATTTTGCACAGAATTGGAAAACTATTGTTCCACTTCCATCACTTAACTAAAAGCCTAATCCTGGAATAAAGACACCTTCTTCCATTCCAAACACTAAAAGCACAAGAGCTTGTCAGAGCTTCGGGATCACAAAAACAACCCTGTTTTTTTGTGGCAGTTGTCCCCCCCCAGCCGTGTGCTGTGTGCAGTTGAATTGTTCCTTGGATTTCCCAAGGAAAATATTAAAAGTGCAATAATCAAGATAACTTGTTCTACAAGCAACAACACAAGGCTTTTCTCTATTTGGCATTCAGCTTCACAGCCTAATTAATTAGCATTTGCACAGCACTTTGAAAATATGATATGCAATTGAAGTGCTAAGTATTATTGTTAATATTAGCAGCAGCACCATTTTGCTCTACTGAATACATTTTCCAACAGACTTGCTATAGAAAAAAACAGTCAAGCCAGCTGAACTGACATGCTATAAACTTGAAATGCACTTAGAGCTTCTTCACCATATTTGATTACAGTAAGCCAAATGGCTGAAACATCTGCATAGCTGTGCAAATTTTTTTAGTCTATTAGAAAAAAATTGAGCCTCATATAGCACAATTTGTTCTGAATCTGTCAGTAAGGTAGATAGATATTGCTTTGCAGGACAATTTTGGGATTGTTTATGAAAAGGATTCTGAGATGCTGGAATGCTGTAGGCTACCTCTCATTTGTATGTATCCAAATATGCCATCCAGAGAAAAAACTGCTTCATGAGCTCTTGTAATTGTATCTTTCTCATTTAGCACAGAAACTGCTGATAGTTAAAAGGCACAAACACTTCTAAATAGGCAACTGATCCCTGTTGCCCTCAATTTAAAATATAGCTGTAACTTGTAAACGCAAGAGCTCCTGGGACACATCTTTCTTGATTTCCATTTAGGTAGCTGCTGTTTTTGGCAGTGGCAAGAGGATATCTGGCCTTAACCTTGTGAATCAGTTTTATTTCAAAATCAATGACTTTTACCCCATGCTGGCTATTTGATGCTCACACGCTTGCTAACACATGCATGGGTTAGTAGTTACAGTCAACATTTCTTCATCTAGCTGCTTATAACTAACAGATTTTTATTTCCGACCAAGCCAACTTGTTCCGCTCAAGGTAATTTGCAGCAGGCAAGAGCTTGGCTGCCTTAGGCCAAAAAGAGACTGCAAATGACTGTGAGACTACATCATTAACTCATTAGCTTCTTGCAGTTTGCTTCTCGTGATGGCCCCAGTAGCTGTCAACAGAATGGGACATGCACCCGAGACATCGCTAAGTCAGTGCTGACCTGGGGCAAACCTAACTGCAGAGGAGGCAACCTGAAGTTGCCAGGCTTTGCACAGGAACAGATAGGGAGAACTCTGGATATCTTTTCCGACAGTCCTGCTACAGGACTGGTACCCCTCTCCAAGGGCAGGGCTGACTACTGGCAGCAGTAACTCACTTTGGGGACCACCTTGGTATCGCAGAGCCTCTACCTGCCCAGGTTTTGCAGCGAGAAGCAGAATCCATGGACTTGCAAGAGATGAATCTCCCAAAGCCTTACCCAGTTCGTGTATGGTACTGCAAAGGAAGGCATGAGGAGACAGCAGGGGGCTGAACAGACACCTTTTTGGACATTTAAGGCATGACCGTATCTAAATATTTTGCTCATTGTGCTGCAAGAATTTCCCTGTGTATTGACTCCTACCTCATGGTATATATCTGTCAATGAAAATAAAAATAATCAAAGTTCAAGTTTATGCTTCTCAATTCCCTTCTAACACCAGGTGTTATTGCCATGCTGGTAGGAGAGGGGAGCTTCATAGTTGCGAGGAAATAATAAATGCTGTCTAGTTCAGTGACAAAGAAAATGGAGCACCAAGGCAGAAAAACAGGTTATAGGACTGGAAATCCTGATGCCACGGAACTCACGGAGCCCAAGATTGCACCCTGGGCTGTAGGAACTGCCTGATGTAAGTCACAGGCAGGTACGTACCCCCTGCACAGTCGGGAGATGGGTCAAAGAAAAGCCAAACTTTTGGGCATGAGTGAGTTAATAGGTACAAGTCCAGGAAGCAGGAAACCTGAGAGCAGTTATTTCTCTGAAAGTCTTGAACAGCTGATGGATCACTACAGACAATGTCCCAATAACAGCAATAGCAAAACAGAGTAACCTTGAACTATGAGGAGCTGACAATTTTCGTTAAAAACATAGCATCCAGTCATAAAAATATCTGTGGTTCTAGTTCTTGTGAGTGCTTCAGCCTCCCCTTCCAAATCCCCTGACACTGAGATAAGACATCCCTTCAAGATGCATAATAGTGGAACAGAAAGATCTTTCGAATTTCAAAGCTGTGTGCTGCAGCGTGCAGCCAACACTAAAGTGCTGATGAAGATTTGTCTGATAGTTTTCTGAATTCTGGGGATATTTCCAGAGCCAGAAGACATATTAAAGAGGCTGATTCATAAAGCAGAACCAGCTCCTTCATTCATCTCATGCACAGGGTTCAAAGGAAAGACCCCGTGAAAATGTTGCAAAGCACTAATAATACAAACCTCACGAAAATGAAGGAAAAAGAGAAAATACCCAAGAAACAAAAAGCCTCCAGAAAAATCACATAATAGAACTCAAACCCTGCAAAGCTGGTCTTTGAATACAAGACTGGCATAATACATTTCAAATCTTCAGTCATACAAAAATGTATTTTTGCATATGAAAGGTCTTTGTAATTTTTGCTATCATCACTGTAAGCCTCAGATGGATTCGCTTTGATTTACTAAACAATAAAAAAGAAAAAAATCCTAAGTGTTTTCCACAGATGTGTAAAGATGCTTTAAAAAAATATTATTGCTCCTTCCCCATACCAGTTGCAGAGTGAACTGCCATCCATGAATGCTTAGGTTTTTCCTTGGGTTTTCTTTTTTTCTTAAGCAAGCAAACAAACAAACCAAACCCAGACTCTTAGCCTGACTGACTGAGTCTTTCTGGGGAGAAAGGGGAGGGAGGGAGGAAAGAAGGACAGAAGAGAAAGGAAGGTTAAAAAACCCAGGGGCAGTGGGGTATACTTAATGGGAGACTATGCACCAAAACAAATTAATAAATTAATAAAACAAAGCATATGCTACTTCCAAATTCAGCCACAAGGAACTATTCAGCACATTTTAAGAGGTATTGTGTTTTGAAACAAGTGGAGAAAGTGAGTTTTGTAGGCTCAGAGTTTCTCAAGGATAGAGTACTTTGAAAATTACTGATATTTTTAGTTGTTCAATATTTGTTTTCTGAGGAATTATTTTTCCACCTGCTCATATTTATTTAGTGTTTGAAAGAAGCATGAAAAGGCTGCCCAGAAGAAAGGCAGGTCAGTTTTATGTTCCTTTACAGAAAATCTATAAAATCAGAGTCTGAACTTCAGGCCCCAGCACAACCACACACCAGGTGCCAGCAGCCAAGGACAGTGAGGTACCGAGATCCCTCCTCCCTGAAGCAGCGGCAGCAGCCCCCGTCACCTGTGGTCCTTCAGCCACGGGATGCTCTGATCTACACCCCGTGGCTTCCACCTGCCTCTCAGGTAGCAAATGCCGTGTTTGTGCAAGACTCAAGGGGAGGTCTGAAATTCAGGCGGAGAGCAGCAAATGGACTCCATGCTTTCATTTTGCCCAAATGTTGCAGACGTTACCCAAGGGGCCTTGCCTGTGGTGTGACAGAAAGGCTGGACCATAAGTATTTTATGGTCAGCCACACAAAGTAACTATTATGCTTGTTTAATGTGTTTTCATTCCTTGATATGATATCTTAAAGCCTAAGCAGAGTTCAAGAAGATCATTTAATTTTAATGTATTTTGTCCCTCTAACCAGAACAATTTTTTCTTCAATTACCTTTAGCAGAAATCTAATCTAGCAAACAAGAACAGCAACAAAATATGTCATTACAAATGATTTTTACAATTTTGTTGTTACTCTGATTTATTATGGTGTCAAGTTTTTCTAATTTTGTTTGCTGATTGCCCTTTTAGGAAAAAATATGTCTTTGAATTTGCAACAATTGCCAGCAACACGTATGTAAATGTTCAGATGTAAAGAGGCAATTTCAATAGCCATTTAAACAGGGTAAAATACCTGCTTAGATACATACAGTAATGAACTCAGGACTGTTTACCAATAGTTTACAAAAAATAATACAACGTTGTACAAGACTATTACAATGTATAGCTGATAGCCAGAATTTAAAGTGGGATAAATACTTTCTGGCAAGGTCATAAAAGGAATCAATGCTGGAAATTTAGTCTCTCATCACAGAACTATACAGATAATTGCTAGGCAACAAACAATATGCTGGCAATGACCATTTTTTCTTTCCTTGAGAGATACAGGTGTCCCTACATTTGCAAAAGTTGTAGTGCAAGAGCAAAGGGTCTCTGGAGGTAAATACCTCATGCTGTCGACTCAGTGTCCACCAGATTTATGCTTAGGTTGTGCATTTTGGCCTGGGTTTATCTGGACCTCTGGTATAGATGAATGCTCTGCAGGGACAGGAGGGCATTAGATGCCCTCCTGGAGGTTGCCTCCTTAGGTCAGCTCTCTCCAAAAGGGACCGGGGTGGTGCAGCCCTGACTGCCTGGCAAGGTGAGCCAGACTGAGGCAAGAGGGAACGATCCCACAATTGGCTTCAAAAGCACTGTCTTGATCCAAAACCAAACATGAAGGAAAGTGCTCCTACCTACAAAGCTAACCCTGCCCAGAACCTCAGCATTGCAGTGTGACCGGTGAGCTCCCTCCACGGATGTTGGCATTGCCCAGCCCCGCATTCGTTCTTGGCCCCTTCTGGAGGGAGCAAAGCCCCGTGGGACCCAAGCAGCCCCAGGGTGGCAGCCACTTTGCTCCCTTGATTGCCCCTTCCAGATGTGCGCAGGGACGGAGGGTCTCACTCACACCTCCAGCACATTTGCCCCATGCTTGGTCTCTCACCCATGGTACACTGAACATTTTTTTTTGATAATTTTTTGGGCTCAGGGTGGATGGGTTAACCAGGCTGGCACTAAGTTCCTATTGCCCCCAGTGTGACCATCAGACTAGAAGCATCTCTTCTCAGGTCGAACACAAACATTTAATTAAAAGGAAGACTCTAAAGACTCCGGCTTCTGGAAAACATCTACTAGAGCTATACATGCAGCTTTGAGGGTTTTTTTTCTGGCCTTGATTTCTGTTATTGTATCTCAACACAACTTCAATAAAAATAATGTATTGACTTCCATTTCAGATCCAGAAGAAATACAGAATGTGAAAAACCAGATATATTACTTTTTCTTGAGGTATAAATTTTGGTTCAAAAATGGATATTGATAAATAGAAAATATTTTATTGACTGACGGTGACTGCTTTCAAATTTTACCCCCCAGGAAAACTGATTTTAAATATAGTATAGAGCATGCAGTAAGGAAGGGGAGAAGGGAAGATCATGGAAGGCTGCAGAAACTGGCTGCTTCCTCTGAGGGTGACGCCACACAGCAAGTAATACCCCTGGATGACATGCAATGCTTACTGGAAAATGCTTTTCTAAGTGTATCTGTTCAAGGCCCCACGTTATTTTGCCGTTGCAGCTGCCATTTTGCCGGCTTTTGAATTCTTCCAGCTTTATCCTGCCACTCAGCTCAGCTTAACCATGGACAAGTGAGTTTCCCAACCCTTCCAGTATTCAGATTTCAGTTCACTGCAGTTAACTGTTCAAGTAAAATAAAACAAAACAAAAAAATCCCCTGTAGCTTCTTTAGAGTTTTAACTTACATGATGGCAAAAGCCAATGAACAAGGATGTTGTGTTGATTGCTAAAATACATGCACAACATTTGCAGTGAACTGTCAGTAAAGAGCAACTCAATTTGAATAAACAAAATCTGGCCATCATTTTTTGGTGACTTTATCGAAGTCTGTTTGTATCATATAAAAGGTCTTTGCTTTGAAAGATTGAGGGAAACAATTAATAGAGTCAGCTGGAGCTTGTATTTCTTTATTAAGAAATTCCTTTGATTATATCAGAGCTAAAAATCGAAGTTGAAGTCCTATTTCAGAAAAATCTTTGTGTTTCTATTTTTTGAATTAAATTAAAATAATGCTTATCAAAATTTTACTTCAAGTGGTTGTCAGGAATTGTCTCTTTTCTTCCTCAAACCTCCAGAGGCAGTTCCTAACCATCCAAGTTTGGTAAATAAATTGTATAAACAGAGCCAGATAGTTTCCTGATGAATACAAATATTTTACATTCAGATAGATTTTATTTCTACCCAGGTATATGAAGGTCATTTTATTCTGTATTTGCTCATAAAACATTCGTTACTAGTCACACAGGAGGAGTATCAGTAAGGTAATACTAGAGGCTTTCCAGCAGTGGGAAAAACACAAAAAACCCATAAAGCATCTTAAGCACTTGAGGGTTTCTCCTTTGTTTATTCCCTAAGTGAAAACGTGGGGTTAGAAGCCATGTTTCTTGACTATACTTGTTTTCCTTAAATCAGATGAACACAAAGGCTTTAGGAAATGTTCTTGTGGAAAACAATTCATCTGCAGTCACCCTGCACTCTCTGAAAGTTGAAACACGTGAGAGAAGAAGGGTGACAAAAGGCCAGGGGATACATACAACTTCTTGTTCAGATTCAGAAAAAGCCTAAACTCAGCTTCTCAAGGAAAAAGTGGGAGAAGAGGGCTTTTATATGCCATGCAAAATAAAAGGGTAATAGAGTTGTGTTTTTAAAAGTCTCCACAATTGCCTGGAAAAGTAAGTGCACATGTTTGGTAAAGTAAAAGGGTCCTTCATGTCCCACTTCCTGGCAATAAATCAGTTTTCCTACAAATGTCCTTAATTAAGCTAAATTTTTCACTTCATAAGTAGATACCCTGAACATGAGGTACCACATTCTCCAAGGTTCACACATGAAAAAGCCATTTAGTAGCTCTTCACATTCAATAAAGACCATCTTTAAGTACTTTTTCATGGATATACAGATTTATTACTCATGGAGGCACATCACAGTGATGATTTTTAAACCTTCATAGAATAAAAAGCTAAAAAGCAACTGGACAGATTCTTCAGAAAGCAACAAGAAAACCTGAAGAAATTGTAGGCTACAGATTTTTACTGCTAGTCTAATGCTGACTTTTAACTGCTAAGCAGCAGGAGGGTAGTTTCTGTTTTTAAGCCAAAAGCCAACTGTCCTGCTTAGTCCTGCAATCTAGGGAACTGTAGACTTTGCACCATATAAAGCTTTGGGATAGAGTATCATGTCCTTTTGCAGTTAAAAATAATAATAATAAACAATACAGAACCAAGCTTCCAGTTATCTTTTGTTTAAGCTCAAATGCTAGTCAGTGGATGGAAATTTCTACCCACTTTCAAACTTGTTATTCAGTTTCCCAAAGGGAGGTTCAGCATCTTCAGTATTTATTGCCCTCAAGACAGAGGCCCCTAGACGCCTTTTGTCCCTTCCAATTAAGTTACCTGCAGTGCTCCCCACATATATGCAAGGAAATCAGTTAAAGCCACCTCTCCTCTCTGCTGCTTTTATGTCGCTCTCTGAGCAGACATCATGCAGAGAGGGCCATATGCTGGCCCTTTTTCACTAAACTCAGTTTAATGCTCCCAGTCTTTTCTTAAAATACACTGAACAAAGATAGTGTAGAGGACATTTGGAAATGCCTGATGGCAAAGTGGGAGGGTTCGATCCCGTTCTGCTTCGCACCATGTGTGTGTGATATTGATGTCACTCCAAATTACAGATTTCTTTAAGGACAGTTTGTTGCAGGGGAAGGTCATGTTTTCCTTCCCTTTGCAGCGGTGTTCTTAAAAAACAAATATACATGACATACATAGACTCTGAATCTTTAGCAGCATTGCCTATGATCGGGATGCTGTTAAACAGAAGAACACAGGTAGAGGCAATGAACATGGAAATATTTAGATATTTTGCCTTTCAAAAAATGATCTGACATTTGAATAAAGTTTCCCTTGTAACATTTTCAGCTATAGCTTGTAGCCACTGATGATGAGCCTGACTTCTCCATTTTGCTTAAAGAGAAACAGAATGTTCATGTGTATTTGAATGTATTGTATGAAAACTACTAAGACAATCTGAAAGTATTGTTTTTCTTCTCCTAACTAGAGGAACTAAGCCCTGGTGAACATACATAATGCCAGACTTGACGGGCCAGTGGTTTGGGTTTTTAATCACACTTCCACTACTCGGAGTGGAATTAACTTTGGAGGAAATAATTTCATTCCAAAATGATATCGGGAATTTGTGGGTTTGAGGGAGAAAAAGCAAAAGAAAGCACAATTGTTATGAGTACTATTATGATATAATGTGACCCAACATATCATAAATTACAAAATCATAAATGGAATTATGAGTTGGGCACTGTGTTTGACATGAGCAATCAATCAGACCTGCTCTGCAAGTACCATATTAGCAAAGCAAACATTCTGGAAAAGCTGGGATCTAAATTTACTGAGAAACAGTTGTAGAGTGTCTTAGTCACATCTTTTTTTTAAGCTAGAGTACAGGCAGGCTGTAGCAGTGTTTTTTAATGCCATGATTTGAACTTGACAGCCAACTGCCAGGTAAAATGAGAGGAGATTACCTTTTGGCAACTGCCCTCTCCATTTCCTAAACTAAATGACCTTCAACCAGAGCAGCAGTGAAAATCACAGCAGTCTAATCTTAAATGTGAACCCTGTGGTGAAAGAGCAGTGGTTCATATTATAAGCAGAATGCATAAATGCTTTGAATCATCATCAGATTAGATGAAAAATGCCACTGTGTTCAAAAAGAGCAGCTATTACACAAAGAAGTGTAATAGAAAAAGGCTTAACAATGTCACAGAGACAGGCTAATGGGCTCCCCATTTTTTTCAGATTCATGAAGATATTGTTTCCCTTGTTCACCTGCTCAATGCAAGTAATTTTCTATAGATTATCTTTTTATCTGCCTTAATTAAAAAAAATTGCATGCATTGGCTGCTACTTAAAAGAAAAAGCAATCAGTTTAATTTCTGCATGTTAGCTTTGCACCCCCCTCCAATGATCACCTGTACCTCTCCCGTGATGTACATCATACAAGTTGAAATCATTTCTATGACATCCTTCTTCCAGTTCTCCTGAGTGTCAGCCACAGACCACAGTCACCCAGTTTTACCTGGCTGCAAATTAGTTTCAGGGCTTTCATCCGCCATGCTGCTTTCATCAATTGTTTCAGGTTAGGAGGAATTTTCGGGTATCTCTGTTCAGCCTGTAAAACAGGCTGGTTCATCCTCTCAGTCCTCCAATCTCTACTTCACTTTGGGGCACCTAAGCCCTTTGTAGTTGCTGGAAAGTTTCACAGTCAGCTGGAAATCGCTTCTCATTTCATTGAATTTTAACCCATCTGCTGTGCAAATGAGGCAGTGGTTGATTACGTTTGTTGCAGTAACTGCAAAAAGCTCCCACGTTACGTGTTTGTGGAGACCAAGCCTCTCTGATTTTCCCTCTGCAACCACTGTTAATAAGGCTGGTTCCATTAGGGAATTCCTATTCCATTCCAGGCGATAAACATGTTTTCTGTATAACAGCCTAAGCTAGAACCTGATCCTAGTTGGCCAAGAAGAAGTCTTGATCCTACAGCCACCCTGAGGAGTTACTGGGGGTAGCCATCTGCATCATTGCTTTTACAAGAACGGTTCATTCTTCTTCCAAGTTAAACGATCCCTGTACCTTTGGGGAGTTTGGGTTTGAAAGGCAGAGCAGAAAGCAGCGCTGGGTTCTGTGCTGCTTCCCAAAGCATCCCAGCAGCTGGAGGGTAGCGAGGTCTCCCCTCTCTGGCCCCCCTCCTCAGATGGATGCCTGAACGCATCTGCCTCCTGCCTGCTAAAGCTCTGTGGCAAGAAGAGTGCTCAGCCCCTGCATCAGGGGAACAAACGCCTTTGTCCTCGTATGTTCCTCCAAACACACCAACATCCCATCTTTAACTCAGAGCATGAGCAAGTTTCTTATGTGAAGGGCAGCAGTGGATACCTGAGCGGCAGTTACTACAAGGAAGAGAAACATGAGGTTGCCTTCTGTTCCTGACTCTCTACTGAATACAAATGAAATAAAACCTTAAAAATAAAAAAGGGATTATTCGAAAGCTTAACTTACAACAGCACACTAATGACCAAATTAAGACCGAACAGAGAACATGGCAAATCATTAAAATGCTAATGATGCCACTGAAAGATATAAAGACCATGGATGCCTATTTTGTGTGTGGTTTAGCAATAGACACGTTGAGAGAAGTGATACTAAGCAAAGATTGATGGTGTCTTCCTAATGTGATTTTAAATGCCTGAATTTTTTGTAGGAGTTTTCTGTCTCTGCTCTATGAAATATGATCTTTGTTGCTTCTGTACAATATAATTTCTTTTAAGTCCCCCAGCACAGAAGACAAAACTTTGGTGAATACTGACTGTATTTCTGGGGGAAAGCCAACGCAAGGAAAGGGCTGGTGGGAGCTGGGAAGCTCCTTATGTTTCTCATCCCACTCTGCCTCCCCAGAAAGGTCAGTCACAAATCTGTGCCAAGGCAGGTTTGAAATGGGATGTAAATTCCTGCT